>NC_053389.1:624858597-625158597 GCF_905171765.1 Bufo bufo | reverse complement strand
AAGTTTGTGGAAGGATATCCAAAATGTTTGACCCAAGTCATACAGTTTAACCACTTAAGGACCACAGGTTTATACCCCCCTAGTGACCAGGCCCTTTTTTACAAATCGGCACTACACAAATTTTGCGGTTTATTGCTCGGTCATGCAACTTACCACCCAAATGAATTTTACCTCCTTTTCTTCTCACTAATAGAGCTTTCATTTAATGGTATTTCATTGCTGCTGACATTTTTACTTTTTTTGTTATTAATCGAAATTTACCGATTTTTTTGCAAAAAAATGACATTTTTCAATTTCTGTTGTAAAATTTTGCAAAAAAAACCACATCCATATATACATTTTTCTCTAAATTTATTGTTTTACATGTCTCTGATAAAAAAAAAATGTTTGGGTAAAAAAAAAATGGTTTGGGTAAAAGCTATAGCGTTTACAAACTATGGTACAAAAATGTGAATTTCCGCTTTTTGAAGCAGCTCTGACTTTCTGAGCACCTGTCATGTTTCCTGAGGTTCTACAATGGCCAGACAGTACAAACACCCCACAAATGACCCCATTTCGGAAAGTAGACACCCTAAGGTATTCGCTATGGGCATAGTGAGTTCATAGAACTTTTTATTTTTTGTCACAAGTTAGCGGAAAATGATGATTTTTTTTTTTTCCTTACAAAGTCTCATATTCCACAAACTTGTGACAAAAAATAAAAACTTCTATGAACTCACTATGCCCATCACAAAATAAGTTGGGGTGTCTTCTTTCCAAAATGGGGTCACTTGTGGGGTAGTTATACTGCCCTGGCATTCTAGGGGCCCTTATGTGTGGTAAGTAGTTTGAAATCAAAATCTGTAAAAAATGGCCGGTGAAATCCGAAAGGTGCTCTTTGGAATGTGGGCCCCTTTGCCCACCTAGGCTGAAAAAAAGTGTCACACATCTGGTATCGCCGTACTCAGGAGAAGTTGGGCAATGTTTTTTGGGGTGTCATTTTACATATACCCATACTGGGTGAGATAAATATCTTGGCAAAAGACAACTTTTCCCATTTTTTTTATACAAAGTTGGCATTTGACCGAGATATTTCTCTCAACCAGCATGGGTATATGTAAAATGACACCCCAAAATACATTTCCCAACTTCTTCTGAGTACGGAGATACCACATGTGTGACACTTTTTTGCAGCCTAGATGCGCAAAGGGGCCCACAATCCTTTTAGGAGGGCATTTTTAGACATTTGGATCCCAGACTTCTTCTCACGCTTTAGGGCCCCTAAAATGCCAGGGCATTATAAATACCCCACATGTGACCCCATTTTGGAAAGAAGACACCCCAAGGTATTCAATGAGGGGCATGGCGAGTTCATAGAATTTTTTTTTTTTTGCCACAAGTTAGCGGAAATTTATTTTTATTTTTTTCTCACAAAGTCTCCCTTTCCGCTAACTTGGGACAAAAATTTCAATCTTTCATGGACTCAATATGCCCCTCAGCGAATACCTTGGGGTGTCTTCTTTCCAAAATGGGGTCACATGTGGGGTATTTATACTGCCCTGGCATTTTAGGGGCCCTAAAGCGTGAGAAGAAGTCTGGGATATAAATGTCTAAAAAATTTTACGCATTTGGATTCCGTGAGGGGTATGGTGAGTTCATGTGAGATTTTTGACACAAGTTAGTGGAATATGAGACTTTGTAAGAAAAAAATAAATAAATAAATTTCCGCTAACTTGGGCCAAAAAAATGGCTGAATGGAGCCTTACAGGGGGGTGATCAATGACAGGGGTGTGATCAGGGAGTCTATATGGGGTGATCACCCCCCTGTCATTGATCACCCCCCTGTAAGGCTCCATTCAGACGTCCATATGTTTTTTACAGATCCACGGATACATGAATCGGATCCGCAAAACACATACGGACATCTGAATGGAGCCTTACAGGGGGGTGATCAATGACAGGGGGGTGATCAATGACAGGGGGGTGATCAGGGAGTCTATATGGAATGATCACCCCCCTGTCATTGATCACCCTCCTGTAAGGCTCCATTCAGACGTCCGTATGTGTTTTGCGGATCCGATCCATGTATCAGTGGATCCGTAAAAATCATACGGACGTCTGAATGGAGCCTTACAGGGGGGTGATCAATGACAGGGGGGTGATCAATGACAGGGGGGTGATCAGGGAGTCTATATGGGGTGATCACCCCCGTCATTGATCACCCCTCTGTAAGGCTCCATTCAGACGTCCGTATGTGTTTTGCGGATCCGATCCATGTATCATTGGATCCGTAAAAATCATACGGACGTCTGAATGGAGCCTTACAAGGGGGTGATCAATGACAGGGGGGGTGATCAGGGAGTCTATATGGGGTGATCAGGGGTGAATAAGGGGTTAATAAGTGGCAGGGGGGGGTGTAGTGTATTGTGGTGCTTGGTGCTACATATTACTGAGCTACCTGTGTCCTCTGGTGGTCGGTCCAAACAAAAGGGACCACCAGAGGACCAGGTAGCAGGTATATTAGACGCTGTTATCAAAACAGCGTCTAATATACCTGTTAGGGGTTAAAAAAAATCGCATCCACTCGCTTACCTTCCGATCCGGTAAAGCGCGCGCCTGTGTGCGCGCGTTCACAGGAAATCTCGGCTCAAGCGAGATGACGCCAATCGGCGTTAGTGTGATCTGGGAGCGCCGCAGAGATGACGCCTTTCGCGTTAGTGTGACGGCAGATGGTTAAGGGCAATGTTACCAAATATTAATGAAATGTATGTAAACATTTGACTTTGCAGAAAGTAATAAAAATGCAGTGAAACATTCTCTCTCTCATTATTCTGGCATTTGGCAAATAATAATAATTATGGTAATTCTAATTGACCAAAAACAGGAAAGATTTATTCTGATTTCATGTCAGATATTGAGAAAAACATGCATATGTGTCTTTTTATATAGTGTAGGTAAACTTCTAGTTTCAACTGTACCTTCTGATTGTAAAGTGCTATGGAATATGTTGGCACTAAATAAATAGAGATTATTATTACTAAAGTTACAGTTCCACTAAACTCCCATTTTTGACCAGAAAAATAATTAGCACAATCAGTCTTTCTTTTTGGAATAAATACTTAATAAATGTGACTGAGTGCACCAAAGAATTTATGCAAACAATGCCAGGAAGCTGGTACATTATTCTTGGTAAATGTGACCCATTATCTAAAAATACTGAAAGTGTGGAACAGTGGTTAATTTTGTTTCATTTTGACCAGTCTGCCCAAATGAGCTAAAGGCCACACTGAAAACTTAACCCAAAGGAAAATTTAACAAACTGCATCCCTCTCCAACTATGGCTAAACTTCTATTCATCAGTCAACAAAAAACAAAGTGAGGATAAATTCATGGGAAACCAGTGAGCCATTATCCAAGAATAACATCAATGCACATCTAATATTTGTAAAAGTACACAATGTTCAAAAAGATTTTTTTTTAGATCAAGCTCTATGGACATATGAAACAATACTTCTCTGCTAAAAAAAATAATCAAATTATTTCTAAAGCAAAGAAAAAGGGGAACATTTTGGACAAAGTCCACTAACGTAAGGATGTGCCAAATTTATTAAGAGGCACAGAACTATAAATTATTTTGACATGTTAGGAGGTCTGGTTTCCAAGAACTGAAATCTACATCAGCAATAAGACATTACAATCAGAAGGTACAGTTGAAACCAGAAGTTTACCTACACTATATAATTTAATTTAAGCCAGAAATCTTAAAAGGTATTCCACTGCTGGGACCTACACCAGTTACAAAAACACTTAGCCCGTACCCCTCAGAACCATATGAAATGAGCTGAGCAACAGGTCAATCATGCGCATTGCCACTCTATTCAACTCAACAGGAGTTCTGGAGACAGCAGAGTACAGTATTTCCAGAACTCCCACAGAGACAAATGGAGCAGCAGTTTGCTTGTCCGACCTGCCACATCGTTCATTTCGGTGGCCTCTGAGGGGTATGGGGGTATGTTTAAGTGATAGGTGGGGGTCTCAGCATTAGATCCCCCACTGATTTTATAGTTACCCCATATCTTGTGGATAACTTTTAAAGGGGTTTTCCAAGAGTTTTTTATACTGATAACCTATCCTCTGGATAGATCATCAGTATCTGATTGGTGGGGTCTGAGCTATTTTAGAAGGCAGCAGCTCCTTGGCCTTATCTCTGCTCGCCAAACACAGCACTGTACATTGTATAGCGGCTGCTCCTAGTATTGCAGCTCAGCCGTGTTCAGTGCATAGTCCCTGGTGTTGGACCTCCATTGAGGACCTCCAGAGGATAAGACATCAGTAAAAAAACTCTCAGAAAACCCTCTTAACAACCAGAATACCCCCTTAAATCTTTTGGGCCAATTTGGCAAAAAAGACTAACATTTTGCTTGAAGGGGTTGTTCGGGTTCAGACCTGAAGCAATTTTGCCCAGGCAGCCCCTTGTTATGAGCATCTGCGCATTTCATGCTCCGATGCTCTCCCTTGCCCTGCGCAATGCAGAGCAGGGCAAAGGAGAGCATGAAAGGGCTTCTTTTTTTTTTTTTTAACACACTGCTGGACAGAGGTTTCCGCAGTGTTCTCGGAGATGTCATCGGCTCTGATGGGTGGGTTTTAGAAGTGGGATTCAGGAGCAGCAACAGTACAGTGTAGATGTGGAAAGGGTAAGTCGTGTAACCATAATAACTGCATCAGCAATAGTAGCGCCTGCAATAACAGCACAGCATGGAACAGACAAGGCAGTAGATGTGCATGTGGTTTTGTTGAGTTAGTAGTAGTATCAACTATGTAGGGGTAATGGCAGTGGCAGTAGGGGGATTAGCAGCTGAGAGTAGCAGTTCCAGCAGTGGGGACAGTAGCAACCATATGGTACTGAACATAAATGGTAAGCAAGCAGGCAGACAATGGCAGTGGCTTGATGGGGCTGGCAATAAATATCTATCGTCAGCAATGGCAGATCTGTTCATCGCCTAAGCTGGAGGTGTGTGAAAATACTCATGTATCCATGCCTCATTCATTTTGACAAAAGTGATATTTTGTATACTGGCAGGAGACCAGATTTGTCCATTTGGGTGAGGATGCCACCTGCATGCTGAAAGCCCTCTCTGAGATGACACTGGAGGCTGGACAAGACAGTACAGAGAGAGCAAACTGGTCAGTTCCAGTCTGTCTGCCTAGAAGTCCATGTAGCACTCAACTTGGTTGTTCAGGTGGTACATCCGCCTGGGGCGGCACAAAAAATTGCTCCATTCATGAGACTGAACTGGATGCTGCTGCGACTTCTGCTGCTAGTAGTTGAGATGGTGAGAGGTGGCTGACTCGGCAGAGGGTGGAGAGGGGCATCCTGGTCAGACACATGGATGGCTGTCGTCTGCTTGCTTTGAGCTGTGGCAAGCTGTGTACACAGTGTATCCTGTTAATAAAGAAATTTGGCCTCCCTATCGTACAACAGAAAAACAATCTCCCATTTTGCTTTGATAGTGACGGTCTATAGGCATGGCTATCCAGTAATCATCATATTGCTTCATGCTAACAATACACCTCTCAGTACATAAGCAAGCAAGCATACAGCGTGCCCAAGGTCCCATGGCCAATTTTGTCATATCATCATCAGACTCATCCTCCTGCACAAACGATTCCTCCTCCTACAGTCGTAGCTCCTCCTCCACATTTTACTCTGTGGAACTTTCTCTGTGTGGACCCCCAACAGCTACAGGGTAGACAGCAAGATGTGGAAACTGTTCAATCTTCCGCCAGTCCTTGTTGCATCAGTGTGAGCATCTTCTCTATGATAAATATTGGGAATGCTGCAGTTTTCCCTTCTGACAAATCTGGTGGCCTCTTTGAGGGCCTGAGTACACTACAGGCATCACTGATGAGCTATCACTGCCTGACCTCAAATAAAACATATTCCTTATTGGTGCGGTTCATGACAAAATCATTTACAGCTTTATGCTGTTCATACAGATGCAGTGGCCATGTTTGGGTTGGCCCCAACGCTATGCTGGGTCCCCTGGACACTTTCGAGGTGTCACCATGTGTTGCTGTTCTCTGGAAGGGATGGTAAGTCGTGGTGCGACCCAATGGGAAATAAGCCCAGAGATTCAGGGTCTGCAGTAAACTAAGGTGCTTCTTTACTGGAGGAATTCAGGTGCAAAAACAAAACATTGGCATTGGACTGGCTTCTCCAGTCTCCTCTCTGGCAGAAGAAGGGTTTGATGCTGAAGAAAGTCCTGAATTTCTCAAAAATTTGATTCGGCCAGTTCGCCGAATATTCTGAACAGATTCGATTTGCTCCAAATTTATTCCTGGCGAATTGCGTTAAAAAACAACTATTTCCTACCTGCAGAGAGCCTGTATAGTGGTGTAGAACACTGTGTCTTGCAGTAACATGCATAGGGAGTCTGCTATGGTAGCGAAACAATATTGTGAGTCAGTATGACACGCAGATGACAGGCGTCGCTCTTAGAATCACTGCACACTTCACTTATTTGGGCAGTTGCGGGGCAAAAACTGACCAACTATCTCAAGTGTAAACTCAACCTTACTGGTCGATGTTAGCTTCAAGAAGAAGCGCACTCCTTTTACACCGTCATCAGCTGATTCCACATAGATGTCTACAGAACCTGTTCTATTAAACACTTATACAAGTAGAGCCCCCCGACAGAGTGGAAAGGGTGTCAGCAGTAAGTTTATGTTGACCTCACTTATTATTTTGCCCTTCCTCTGATCCGTCAGAACAATAACCCCCAAAAAATGGATCCTGTCTGTTGAGCATCCGCCTTCACTCGGTCAGCAATCTATCACTATTTCTAAAGCCCAAAAAAAACAGGAGTTGATACAAAACAGAGGTGACACGTGAATGGAATATTTGCATGTCTTCTGTGTTTTGTACCCACTCCTGCTTTTGGCTACCAAATCATAAGCCAATTCAGATGCAAAATAGGGACCATGTCATACAGGTCTTACAGCTGCTACATAGACAGGATCCGTTGTGCTTCTCATTTTTCCTTCCTTCTGACAGATCAGAAGGGTCAAATAAATGATGTCAACCAGTCATTGGTGGTGAAGTGGTGCTGTTCCGCCGAGCGACTCACCCGTGTGTGCTGCAGCTGAAACTCCACTCTCGCCTGCTGCTGCTCGCACAGTCTGGCCAGCATGTGCAAGGTGGAGTTCCACCTTGTGGGCACGTCGCATATTAGGCGGTGAGCGGGAAGGCCGAAGTTACGCTGCAGCGCTGACAGGCGAGCAGCAGCAGGGTGAGAACGCCGAAAGTGCGCACAGACGGCCTGCACTTTATGCAGCAGCTATGACATATCGGGGTAATTTTTAAGGAATCTCTGCACCACCAAATTCAGCACATGCGCCAGGCAAGGGATGTACGTCAAACCGGCTAGTTCCAGAGCTGCTACGAGATTTCGCCCATTATCGCACACCACCAGGCTGGGCTTGAGGCTGACTGGCACAAACCACTCATCTGTCTGTTGTTCAAGGCCCGTCCACAGCTCCTGCGCGGTGTGGGGTTTGTCCCCCAAACAGATACGTTTTAAAACTGCCTGCTGTCGTTTACCCCTAGCTGTGCTGAAGTTGGTGGTGAAGGTATTACGCTGACCGGATGTTGTACCACATTTGCACTTCAATAATATGTCCCACATTTCCGCTATGCTCTTTTGGCCAACATTTGCGCCTCAATAGCTTTTCCCACTTTTCCGCTTGACTCTTTTGGCCCACATTTGGGCTTCTGTAAATTGTCCCACATTTGCGCCTCAATAGCTTTTCCCACATTTCTGCTCGATCCCAACATCTTTTTATAAATTTATCTCCCTTAAATTTGGTCTCTTTTTCTCACGCTCCCTCTCCGGCCTGCAACCCTGATTCCCCGCCACCCGTTATCACCATGGTAGGCGCATAAAAGAACATCGAAAGTTGATAGAGAAGATATCAAATTGGATAGTGAACATCACGGGGACGTGCGACATGGTGGGGCAGTAAGTATGCACACGCCTACACAAACTAACTGACAGGGGTCAGCCCCTGCAACTTCTGGGTCTCCAAATTGGGCACATGGCCTGAGCTTGCCCTTTGCGCCTTGGAGGTGCTGGCCTGCCCTGCAGCCAGTGTATTGTCTGAACGTGTGTTTATCATGACTGGAGGGTTATATTTTCCAATGTTTTGGGGTGTACCCTAATTAAAAAAAATAAAAATACATTTTAAACTAAAAAGCAGTGTAGGCTACCTCCTTTTCCTCCACCGCCACTTCCACCGCCTCCTCAACCTCCTACTCCATATGGACCTGGTCCTCCTAGATCAAGATTATTATTTTTTATTTTTATGTATTTTATGTTATTTTAAGTCATTTCCCTATCCACATTTGTTTGCAGAGCACTTGCTATGCTCCTAACCACATTTTGACGACATTTGCAGCCCTCTAGCCCTTTCAATGACATTTTTATAGCCATTTTAGTGCTCAAAAGTTCTTGTCCCCATTGACTTCAATGGGGTTCGGGTTCGGGGTCAAGTTCGGGTCCCGAACTCGAACTTTTTTCCGAAGTTCGGCCAAACCCGTCGAACCCGAACATCCAGGTGTCCGCTCAACTCTAATGGACAGTTAGTTAAAAAAATAATATTAAATGAGACTTCTGCTGTATAGGAATACTTGCTAATAGTAAGTTTTCCTATACAACAGAAGTCTCTTTTTTTTTTTTAAAGCAGCTGGTCATGCAGCTCTATAGTGTAATGTTTAAGGTTCCTGGCTGTAATGTAGAAGATTGGGAGTTCAAATCCCGCCAGAAACATTTCAGAAATAGAGGCTAAATTAAATGTTATATTTTTTAGTAATTGTAAAAAATGTGTAATTACAAAAAAAAAAAATCAGTCAGACCACACATGGAGTATTGTGTACAGTTCTGGGCTCCTGTGAACAAGGCAGACATAGCAGAGCTGGAGAGGGTTCAGAAGAGGGCAACTAAAGTAATAACTGGAATGGGGCAACTAGAGTACCCTGAAAGATTATCAACATTAAGGTTATTTACTTTAGAAAAAAGACAACTGAGGGGATATCTAATTACTATGTATAAATATATCAGGGGACAGTACAGAGATCTCTCCCATCATCTATTTATCCCCAGGACTGTGACTGTGATGAGGGGATACCCTCTGCATCTGGAGGAAAGAAGGTTTGTACACAAACATAGAAAAGGATTCATTACGGTAAGAGCAGTGAGACTATGGAACTCTCTGCCTCAAGAGGTGGTGATGGTGAGTAGTGATGAGCAGCAGGGGTCATTTTCGAATTTGCGATTTTTGCAAATATTTTGTAGAATATTCGTCGAATATTTGTGAATTCGAATATTCGTTATATTCGAAGATTTTTTTTTTACTCAAAAAATCAACAAGGTAATGATCGCGTAATATGCGAATTTTCATAACGTGAATTTTTCGTTATGCTAATTTTTATCGTGAATTTTTCAATTGCCGAGCAAAAATATATGATTCCTCCCTGCTTCTTGCTTGTGGGGCAATGAGTCATAGCACTATAATGAATATATTAGTTTTTTCGAATATTCGTAATATTCTAAAACAAGAATATATAGCAATACAGCGAATATTCGAAAAAAAAATTAATGTAGAGCAATTTAGCTAATATAGTGATCTAATCTTTTTTTTAATAGTTGTAATATTTTTCCAATCTGAATTTCAGATGAGAAAAAAATTACATCTATTAGACAAAAAAGATTATAGCACTATATTAGCTAAATTGCTCTATATTCAGTTTTTCTTTTTGAATATTCGCTATAGTGCTATATATTCTTCTTTTAGAATATTACGAATATTCGGAAAAACAAATATATTTGTTTTTTCAAATATTTCAAATATTCTAAAACAAGAATATATAGCAATATATCATGTTTTTACTCGGCAATTGAAAAATTAGCAATAAAAATTAGCATTCCGAAAATTTGCATTCCGAAAATTTGCAATAAAAAAATCTCGAATATTCGAAATTACGAATATACAGTATATCACTATATTCTAAATATTCGCGATAAAAATTTGCAATTCGAATATTCATGATCAACACTAATGGTGAGCACAATAAAATAATTCAAGAGAGGCTTGGATGAATTTCTTGAGTGTAATTATATCTCAGGCTATAGATACTAGAGAGGGGTCGTTGATCCAGGGAGTTAATCTGATTGCCTGATTGGAGTCAAGAAGCAATTTTTTCCCCCTTAAGTGGGGAAAATTGGCCTGTAACACCCAGGGTATTTTTGCCTTCCTCGGGATCAACTTGCAAGATAACACAGGCTGAACTGGATGGACAAATGTCTTTTTTTCGGCCTTATATACTATGTTACTATATATATATATATATATAGGAACGAAGAAAGGACAGCACTCCAAGTAAAAATATACTGGTCTTTAATCACCCATGTAGATGGCAACGTTTCAGCTCCAAACAAGAGCCTTTTTCAAGGCTTGAAAAAGGCTCTTGTTTGGAGCTGAAACGTTGCCATCTACATGGGTGATTAAAGACCAGTATATTTTTACTTGGAGTGCTGTCCTTTCTTCGTTCCTGTACATCTGGGGTAAGCAGCAATATCCCTGGACATAGCACCCACATTGCTTGTTTCCAGTGCCGCCGCTACTTTCCCTTCTTTTATATATATATATATATATATATATATATATATATATATATATATATAAAATCATACTTCTGATATAGATATAAATGCATAATATGTGGGAAACTACTACTGATGTTTTAGCCATAATATATTTTCATATATTATAATTAGAATTGAGCGAACACCTGGATGTTCGGGTTCGAGAAGTTCGGCTGAACTTCCCGGAAATGTTCGGGTTCGGGATCCGACCCGAACTTCGTCCCGAACCCGAACCCCATTGAAGTCAATGGGGACCCAAACTTTTCGGCACTAAAAAGGCTGTAAAACAGCCCAGGAAAGAGCTAGAGGGCTGCAAAAGGCAGCAACATGTAGGTAAATCCCCTGCAAACAAATGTGGATAGGGAAATGAATTAAAATTAAAATAAAATAAATAAAAATTAACCAATATCAATTGGAGAGAGGTCCCATAGCAGAGAATCTGGCTTCACGTCACCCACCACTGTAACAGTCCATTGTCATATATTTAGGCCCGGCACCCAGGCAGAGGAGAGAGGTCCCGTAACAGAGAATCTGGCTTCATGTCAGCAGAGAATCAGTCTGCATGTCCTAGCAGAGAATCATGCTTTACGTCACCCAACACTGGAACAGTCCATTGTCAGATATTTAGGCCCAGGCACCCAGGCAGAGGAGAGAGGTCCCGTAACAGAGAATCTGGCTTCATGTCAGCAGAGAATCAGTCTTCATGTCATAGCAGAGAATCAGGCTTCACGTCACCCACCACTGGAACAGGCCACTGTCAGATATTTTTAGGCCCCGGCACCCAGACAGAGGAGAGAGGTCCCATAACAGAGATTCAGGCTTCATGTCAGCAGAGAATCAGTCTGCATGTCATAGCAGAGAATCATGCTTTACGGCACCCAACACTGGAACAGTCCATTGTCAGATATTTAGGCCCAGGCACCCAGGCAGAGGAGAGAGGTCCCGTAACAGAGAATCTGGCTTCATGTCAGCAGAGAATAAGTCTGCATGTCCTAGCAGAGAATCATGCTTTACGTTACCCAACACTGGAACAGTCCATTGTCAGATATTTAGGCCCAGGCACCCAGGCAGAGGAGAGAGGTCCCGTAACAGAGAATCTGGCTTCATGTCAGCAGAGAATCAGTCTGCATGTGTCACGGCCATGGCTATGACCGTGACTCTTCAACCGCATGCGATTGTCAGCGGTTTGGTTTTGTTGTCAATCACAGTTGAGGGCAGTGGTATTTGCCTCACCTGTGGTTGCCGCTGACAACGCTTGCTTGTGGCAGCTTTCCTGCTGTCCATGCGGTTGCACCTAGCAACCCCTATGTTAGGTGTGTATTGTGTTCACTGTGTTGTTTGTCTGTGTGCACTCTGTGTAGTGTGTTGTGTGCACTGACACTTTTCCTGCACTGTGGTTGCCCGTGGCAACGTTTGGCTGTCTGTACATGTGGTGGCAGTGTCCCGGCCTCCGAGCTATTCCCCAGGACACGGTTGCCACCCATGTTGTGGCCAGCGGCAACAACCACAGTGGCTTGCTACTGTTGGACACTTTCCCTTTAATGTTGTGTTTTCCCTTCCCGGGTGTTGGAAGGGTTAACTTCCTTTCCAGTGTGTGTGTGTGTCCGACTTTGGGGTGTGGCTTCCTGGCCTATATAGCCTCACTGTTAGCATGGCTCTGTGGGTTGTTTCAGCCATGCTTGCTGGAGCAGCCTCCTGTGTTACTTTCTGCCAGTGAGAGCCACCCCTGTGGTCATAAAGATATTGTCCTTATGTTTATGTCTGCTGTGTGTTGATGTTGTATGTTATGTACTGTTGGGATCTTTCTATGTGTTTGGTGCAGCTTACGGTTCTGGATTACTGTTTGCGCAGGGTTCCAGTCAGCAAGGCTGTGACAGGTTGGTGGAACTAATAGTTTCGCCTGTCATTCCCGTAAGGCTGTATGAGTTCCCCTTTTCCCAACAGCTTGGCCATTGAGACTCCTGCTCCTTCGTGCCTAGGAGGAGTAGGTCGTCTTACCCTGACTCCTAGCGCAGGGACCGGACGGAGGGTGAGTTAGGGATCCGAGGTTCCTGCGCATGGGTCCTCCTACCTTTAAGGTCGGCCCATGCAGTTAGGAGTTAGGGTCAGGGTAGGGACGCTGTAGGAGGTGACCTGCTCCCTATCCTGTTCTCCTGGCCGAGTTGGCCTACAGCACATGCCAGCGCACGGCTGAGGATTTCCACCATCCTCAGCCGTGACAGCATGTCATAGCAGAGAATCAGGCTTTACGTCACCCAACACTGGAACAGTCCATTGTCAGATATTTAGGCCCAGGCACCCAGGCAGAGGAGAGAGGTCCCATAACAGAGAATCTGGCTTCATATCAGCAGAGAATCAGTCTTCATGTCATAGCAGAGAATCAGGCTTCACGTCACCCACCACTGGAACAGGCCACTGTCAGATATTTTTAGGCCCCGACACCCAGACAGAGGAGAGAGGTCCCATAACAGAGATTCAGGCTTCATGTCAGCAGAGAATCAGTCTTCATGTCATAGCAGAGAATCAGGCTTCACGTCACCCACCACTGGAACAGTCCATTGTCACATATTTAGGCCCAGGCACCCAGGCAGAGGAGAGAGGTCCCATAACAGAGATTCAGGCTTCATGTCAGCAGAGAATCAGTCTTCATGTCATAGCAGAGAATCAGGCTTCACGTCACCCACCACTGGAACAGGCCACTGTCACATATTTAGGCCCAGGCACCCAGGCAGAGGAGAGAGGTCCCATAACAGAGATTCAGGCTTCATGTCAGCAGAGAATCAGTCTTCATGTCATAGCAGAGAATCAGGCTTCATGTCACCCACCACTGGAACAGGCCACTGTCAGATATTTTTAGGCCCCGGCACCCAGACAGAGGAGAGGTTCATTCAACTTTGGGTTGCCCCGCAATATAATGGTTAAATGAAAATAAAAATAGGATTGAATGAGGAAGTGCCCTGGAGTACAATAATATATTGTTAAGGGAAGGAAGTTAATGTCTAATCTGCACAAGGGATGGACAGGTCCTGTGGGATCCATGCCTGGTTCATTTTTATGAACGTCAGCTTGTCCACATTGGCTGTAGACAGGCGGCTGCGTTTGTCTGTAATGACGCCCCCTGCCGTGCGGAATACACGTTCAGACAAAACTCTGGCCGCCGGGCAGGCCAGCACCTCCAAGGCATAAAAGGCTAGCTCTGGCCACGTGAACAATTTAAAGACCCAGAAGTTGAATGGGGCCGAACCATCAGTCAGTACATGGAGGGGTGTGCACAGGTACTGTTCCACCATGTTAGTGAAATGTTGCCTCCTGCTAACAAGTTCCGTATCAGGTGGTGGTGCACTTAGCTGTGGCGTGGTGACAAAACTTTTCCACATCTCTGCCATGCTAACCCTGCCCTCAGAGGAGCTGGCCGTGGCACAACTGCATTGGCGACCTCTTGCTCCTCCTCTGCCTTCGCCTTGGGCTTCCACTTGTTCCCCTGTGACATTTGGGAATGCTGTCAGTAGCGCGTCTACCAACGTGCGCTTGTACTCGCGCATCTTCCTATCACGCTCCAGTGCATGAAGTAAGGTAGGCACATTGTCTTTGTACCGTGGATCCAGCAGGGTGGCAACCCAGTAGTCCACACATGTTAAAATGTGGGCAACTCTGCTGTCGTTGCGCAGGCACTGCAGCATGTAGTCGCTCATGTGTGCCAGGCTGCCCAGAGGTAAGGACAAGCTGTGGGAGGCGTATAGTCATCGTCCTGCGTTCCCCCCAGCCACGCACCAGTGATGGGCCCGAGCTGCGTTGGGTGCCAGCCCGCTGTGAACCTGCTTCATCCTCATCCTCCTCCACCTCCTCCTCATCCTCGTCCTCCAGTAGTGGGCCCTGTCTGGACACATTTGTACTGTTGCAAAAAACCTCCCTCTGAGTCACTTCGAAGAGACTGGCCTGAAAGTGCTAAAAATGACCCCCTCTTCCTCCTGGGCCACCTCCTCTTCCATCATCGCCCTAAGTGTTTTCTCAAGGAGACATAGAAGTGGTATTTTAACGCTGATAACGGCGTCATCGCCACTGGCCATGTTGGTGGAGTACTCGAAACAGCGCAACAGGGCACACAGGTCTCGCATGGATGCCCAGTCATTGGTGGTGAAGTGGTGCTGTTCCGCAGTGCGACTGACCCGTGCGTGCTGCAGCTGAAACTCCACTATGGCCTGCTGCTGCTCACACAGTCTGTCTAGCATGTGCAAGGTGGAGTTCCACCTGGTGGGCACGTCGCATATGAGGAGGTGAGCGGGAAGGCCGAAGTTACGCTGTAGCGCAGACAGGCGAGCAGCGGCAGGATGTGAACGCCGGAAGCGCGAACAGACGGCCCGCACTTTATGCAGCAGCTCTGACATGTCGGGGTAGTTGTGAATGAACTTCTGCACCACCAAATTCAGCACATGCGCCAGGCAAGGGATGTGCGTCAAACCGGCTAGTCCCAGAGCTGCAACGAGATTTCGCCCATTATCGCACACCACCAGGCCGGGCTTGAGGCTCACCGGCAGCAACCACTCGTCGGTCTGTTGTTCTATACCCCCCCACAACTCCTGTGCGGTGTGGGGCCTGTCCCCCAAACATATGAGTTTCAGAACGGCCTGCTGACGTTTACCCCGGGCTGTGCTGAAGTTGGTGGTGAAGGTGTGTGGCTGACTGGATGAGCAGGTGGAAGAAGAGGAGGAGGAAGCTGAGTAGGAGGAGGAGGAGACAGGAGGCAAAGAATGTTGCCCTGCGATCCTTGGCGGCAGAAGGACGTGCGCCAAACAGCTCTCCGCCTGGGGCCCAGCCGCCACTACATTTACCCAGTGTGCAGTTAGGGAGATATAGCGTCCCTGGCCGTGCTTACTGGTCCACGTATCTGTGGTTAGGTGGACCTTGCCACAGATGGCGTTGCGCAGTGCACACTTGATTTTATCGGATAC
Organism: Bufo bufo; assembly: GCF_905171765.1. Classification (NCBI taxonomy): domain Eukaryota; kingdom Metazoa; phylum Chordata; class Amphibia; order Anura; family Bufonidae; genus Bufo; species Bufo bufo. Next base: position 625,142,969 of record NC_053389.1, on the reverse strand, counting down.
TTGGTTGTGCAGGGAAGGCACGGCTCTCTTGGAGAAGTAGTGCCGGATGGGAACAACATACTGTGGGACAGCAAGCGACATGAGCTGTTTGAAGCTGTCTGTGTCCACCAGCCTAAATGACAGCATTTCATAGGCCAGTAGTTTAGAAATGCTGGCATTCAGGGCCAGGGATCGAGGGTGGCTAGGTGGGAATTTACGCTTTCTCTCAAATGTTTGTGAGATGGAGAGCTGAACGCTGCCGTGTGACATGGTTGAGATGCTTGGTGACGCAGGTGGTGGTGTTGGTGGTACATCCCATGTTTGATGGGCGGCAGGTGCCAACGTTCCTCCAGAGGCGGAGGAAGAGGCCGAGGCGGCAGCAGCAGAAGAGGTAGCAGGGAAAGCCTGAGTGTCTTCCTTGTTTTTAAGGTGTTTACTCCACTGCAGTTCATGCTTTGCATGCAGGTGCCTGGTCATGCAGGTTGTGCTAAGGTTCAGAACGTTAATGCCTCGCTTCAGGCTCTGATGGCACAGCGTGCAAACCACTCGGGTCTTGTCGTCAGCACATTGTTTGAAGAAGTGCCATGCCAGGGAACTCCTTGAAGCTGCCTTTGGGGTGCTCGGTCCCAGATGGCGGAGTCTCTTGACGGTGGGTGTTCTGCTTTTGCCCACTGCTCCCTCTTTGTCTTTTGCTACGCTGTTGGCTTGGTCTCACCACTGCCTCTTCCTCCGAACTGTGAACGTCAGTGGCACGACCTTCATTCCATGTGGGGTCTAGGACCTCATCGTCCCCTGAATCGTCTTCCACCCAGTCTTGATCCCTGACCTCCTGTTCAGTCTGCACACTGCAGAAAGACGCAGCAGTTGGCACCTGTGTTTCGTCATCATCAGAGACGTGCTGAGGTGGTATTCCCATGTCCTCATCATCAGGAAACATAAGTGGTTGTGCGTTAGTGCATTCTATCTCTTCCACCCCTGGGGAAGGGCTAGGTGGATGCCCTTGGGAAACCCTGCCAGCAGAGTCTTCAAACAGCATAAGAGACTGCTGAATAACTTGAGGCTCAGACAGTTTCCCTGATATGCATGGGGGTGATGTGACAGACTGATGGGCTTGGTTTTCATGCGCCATCTGTGCGCTTTCTGCAGAAGACTGGGTGGGAGATAATGTGAACGTGCTGGATGCACTGTCGACCACCCAATTGACTAATGCCTGTACCTGCTCAGGCCTTACCTTCCTTAGAACGGCATTGGGCCCCACCAAATATCCCTGTAAATTCTGGCGGCTACTGGGACCTGAGGTAGTTGGTACACTAGGACGTGTGGCTGTGGCAGAACAGCCACTTCCTCTCCCAGCACCAGAGGGTCCACTAACACCACCACGACCATGTCCGCGTCCCTTACTAGATGTTTTCCTCATTGTTACCGTTCACCACAATAAGAAAAATATTATTCGGGCCAATGTATTGAATTCAAAATCAGGCCTTTTTTTACAGACACCTAACACTATCTGGCTATCTATTTAGGTACCGTATTACACTAATACAGGCACACCAGTAATGACAGATTTAGCTGAATATAAATTTGAGGCCTATTATTTAGGCGCTGGGTGACAGGTATACGTTTACGGACAGATTTAGACTTGGATCTGCACTGTAGCATGTGTGTGAAGTTCTTGAGAATGACCCTATCAGCACCTTGAATCTAATCTACCCTTTTATGGATAGATTTAAAGTAGGCCTGATACAGCAGAAACCACTAATTTTGAGAATTGCAAAATTGGGAATTGTTTTTCAACCCAGAACAAAAACTGTGCTTTGTTGGACATTAAATAACTTGACCAGCTAAAACAGTAATGACAGATTTGGATGAATATAAATGTGAGGCCTATTTTTTAGGCGCTGGGTGACAGGTATACGTTTAATCACAGAATTAGACTTGGATCTGCACTGTAGCGTGTGCGTGAAGTTCTTGAGAATGACCCTATCAGCACCTTGAATCTAATCTACCCTTTTAGGGATAGATTTAAAGTATGCCTGATACAGCAGAAACCACTAATTTTGAGAATTGCAAAATTGGGAATTGTTTTTCAACCCAGAACAAAAACTGTGCTTTGTTGGACATTAAATAACTTGACCAGCTAAAGCAGTAATGACAGATTTGGATGAATATAAATGTGAGGCCTATTTTTTAGGTGCTGGGTGACAGGTATACGTTTAATCACAGAATTAGACTTGGATCTGCACTGTAGCGTGTGTGTGAAGTTCTTGAGAATGACCCTATCAGCACCTTGAATCTAATCTACCCTTTTAGGGATAGATTTAAAGTAGGCCTGATACAGCAGAAACCACTAATTTTGAGAATTGCAAAATTGGGAATTGTTTTTCAACCCAGAACAAAAACTGTGCTTTCACAGACACTAAATAACTTGACCAGCTAAAACAGTAATGACAGATTTGGATGAATATAAATGTGAGGCCTATTTTTTAGGCGCTGGGTGACAGGTATACGTTTAATCACAGAATTAGACTTGGATCTGCACTGTAGCGTGTGTGTGAAGTTCCTGAGAATGACCCTATCAGCACCTTGAATCTAATCTACCCTTTTAGGGATAGATTTAAAGTAGGCCTGATACAGCAGAAACCACTAATTTTGAGAATTGCAAAATTGGGAATTGTTTTTCAACCCAGAACAAAAACTGTGCTTTGACGGACACTAAATAACTTGACCAGCTAAAACAGTAATGACAGATTTGGATGAATATAAATGTGAGGCCTATTTTTTAGGCGCTGGGTGACAGGTATACGTTTAATCACAGAATTAGACTTGGATCTGCACTGTAGCGTGTGTGTGAAGTTCTTGAGAATGACCCTATCAGCACCTTGAATCTAATCTACCCTTTTAGGGATAGATTTAACCACTTCAGCCCCCAGTGCTTAAACACCCTGAAAGACCAGGCCACTTTTTACACTTCTGACCTACACTACTTTCATCGTTTATTGCTCGGTCATGCAACTTACCACCCAAATGAATTTTACCTCCTTTTCTTCTCACTAATAGAGCTTTCATTTGGTGGTATTTCATTGCTGCTGACATTTTTACTTTTTTTGTTATTAATCGAAATTTAACGATTTTTTTGCAAAAAAATGACATTTTTCACTTTCAGTTGTAAAATTTTGCAAAAAAAACGAGATCCATATAGAAATTTTGCTCTAAATTTATAGTTCTACATGTCTTTGATAAAAAAAAATGTTTGGGTAAAAAAAAAATGGTTTGGGTAAAAGTTATAGTGTTTACAAACTATGGTACAAAAATGTGAATTTCCGCTTTTTGAAGCAGCTCTGACTTTCTGAGCACCTGTCATGTTTCCTGAGGTTCTACAATGGCCAGACAGTACAAACACCCCACAAATGACCCCATTTCGGAAAGTACACACCCTAAGGTATTCGCTGATGGGCATAGTGAGTTCATAGAACTTTTTATTTTTTGTCACAAGTTAGCGGAAAATGATGATTTTTTATTTTTTTTTTCTTACAAAGTCTCATATTCCACTAACTTGTGACAAAAAATAAAAACTTCTATGAACTCACTATGCCCATCACGAAATACCTTGGGGTCTCTTCTTTTCAAAATGGGGTCACTTGTGGGGTAGTTATACTGCCCTGGCATTCTAGGGGCCCAAATGTGTGGTAAGGAGTTTGAAATCAAATTCTGTAAAAAATGACCTGTGAAATCCGAAAGGTGCTCTTTGGAATATGGGCCCCTTTGCCCACCTAGGCTGCAAAAAAGTGTCACACATCTGGGATCTCCGTACTCAGGAGAAGGTGGGGAATGTGTTTTGGGGTGTCTTTTTACATATACCCATGCTGGGTGAGATAAATATCTTGGTCAAATGCCAACTTTGTATAAAAAAATGGGAAAAGTTGTCTTTTGCCAAGATATTTCTCTCACCCAGCATGGGTATATGTAAAATGACACCCCAAAACACATTCCCCACCTTCTCCTGAGTACGGAGATACCAGATGTGTGACACTTTTTTGCAGCCTATGTGGGCAAAGGGGCCCATATTCCAAAGAGCACCTTTCGGATTTCACAGGTCATTTTTTACAGAATTTGATTTCAAACTCCTTACCACACATTTGGGCCCCTAGAATGCCAGGGCAGCATAACTACCCCACAAGTGACCCCATTTTGGAAAGAAAACACCCCAAGGTATTCCGTGAGGGGCATGGCAAGTTCCTAGAATTTTTTATTTTTTGTCACAAGTTAGTGGAAAATGATGATTTTTTTCTTTTTTTTTCTTTTTCATACAAAGTCTCATATTCCACTAACTTGTGACAAAAAATAAAAACTTCCATGTACTCACTATGCCCATCAGCGAATACCTTGGGGTCTCTTCTTTCCAAAATGGGGTCACTTGTGGGGTAGTTATACTGCCCTGGCATTCTAGGGGCCCAAATGTGTGGTAAGGAGTTTGAAATCAAATTCTGTAAAAAATGACCTGTGAAATCCGAAAGGTGCTCTTTGGAATATGGGCCCCTTTGCCCACCTAGGCTGCAAAAAAGTGTCACACATCTGGTATTGCCGTACTCAGGAGAAGGTGGGGAATGTGTTTTGGGGTGTCATTTTACATATACCCATGCTGGGTGAGATAAATATCTTGGTCAAATGCCAACTTTGTATAAAAAAAATGGGAAAAGTTGTCTTTTGCCAAGATATTTCTCTCACCCAGCATGGGTATATGTAAAAAGACACACAAAAACACATTCCCCAACTTCTCCTGAGTACGGCGATACCAGATGTGTGACACTTTTTTGCAGCCTAGGTGGGCAAAGGGGCCCATATTCCAAAGAGCACCTTTCGGATTTCACAGGTCATTTTTTACAGAATTTGATTTCAAACTCCTTACCACACATTTGGGCCCCTAGAATGCCAGGGCAGTATAACTACCCCACAAGTGACCCCATTTTGGAAAGAAGAGACCCCAAGGTATTCGCTGATGGGCATAGTGAGTTCATGGAAGTTTTTATTTTTTGTCACAAGTTAGTGGAATATGAGACTTTGTATGAAAAAAAAAATCAAAAAAAAAATCATCATTTTCCACTAACTTGTGACAAAAAATAAAAAATTCTAGGAACTCGCCATGCCCCTCACGGAATACCTTGGGGTGTCTTCTTTCCAAAATTGGGTCACTTGTGGGGTAGTTATACTGCCCTGGCATTTTCCAGGGGCCCTAATGTGTGGTAAGTAGGTAAATGACCTGTGAAATCCTAAAGGTGCTCTTTGGAATATGGGCCCCTTTGCCCACCTAGGCTGCAAAAAAGTGTCACACATGTGGTATCGCCGTACTCGGGAGAAGTTGGGGAATGTGTTTTGGGGTGTCATTTTACATATACCCTTGCTGGGTGAGAGAAATATCTTGGCAAAAGACAACTTTTCCCATTTTTTTATACAAAGTTGGCATTTGACCAAGATATTTCTCTCACCCAGCATGGGTATATGTAAAATGACACCCCAAAACACATTCCCCAACTTCTCCTGAGTACGGCGATACCAGATGTGTGACACTTTTTTGCAGCCTAGATGCGCAAAGGTGCCCAAATTCCTTTTAGGAGGGCATTTTTAGACATTTGGATACCAGACTTCTTCTCACGCTTTGGGGCCCCTAGAATGCCAGGGCAGTATAAATACCCCACATGTGACCCCATTTTGGAAATAAGACACCCCAAGGTATTCAATGAGGGGCATGGCGAGTTCATAGAATTTTTTTTTTTTTGGCACAAGTTAGCGGAAATTGATATTTTTAATTTTTTTCTCACAAAGTCTCCCGTTCCGCTAACTTGGGACAAAAATTTCAATCTCTTATGGACTCAATATGCCCCTCACGGAATACCTGGGGGTGTCTTCTTTCCGAAATGGGGTCACATGTGGGGTATTTATACTGCCCTGGCATTCTAGGGGCCCTAAAGCGTGAGAAGAAGTCTGGAATATAAATGTCTAAAAGATTTTACGCATTTGGATTCCGTGAGGGGTATGGTGAGTTCATGTGAGATTTTATTTTTTGACACAAGTTAGTGGAATATGAGACTTTGTAAGAAAAAAAATTCCGCTAACTTGGGCCAAAAAAATGTCTGAATGGAGCCTTACAGAGGGTGATCAATGACAGGGGGGTGATCAATGACAGGGGTGGTGATCAATGACAGGGGGGGTGATCAATGACAGGGGGGGTGATCAATGACAGGGGGGTGATCAGGGAGTCTATATGGGGTGATCACCACAGTCATTGATCATGCCCCTGTAAGGCTTCATTCAGACGTCCGGATGCGTTTTGCGGATCGGATCCATCTATCAGTGCATCCGTAAAAATCATGCGGACATCTGAATGGAGCTTTACAGGGGGGTGATCAGGGAGTCTATATGGGGTGATCACCACAGTCATTGATCATGCCCCTGTAAGGCTTCATTCAGACGTCCGGATGCGTTTTGCGGATCCGATCCATCTATCAGTGCATCCGTAAAAATCATGCGGACATCTGAATGGAGCTTTACACGGGGGTAATCAATGACAGGGGGGTGATCACCACAGTCATTGATCATGCCCCTGTAAGGCTTCATTCAGACGTCCGGATGCGTTTTGCGGATCGGATCCATCTATCAGTGCATCCGTAAAAATCATGCGGACATCTGAATGGAGCTTTACAGGGGGGTGATCAGGGAGTCTATATGGGGTGATCACCACAGTCATTGATCATGCCCCTGTAAGGCTTCATTCAGACGTCCGGATGCGTTTTGCGGATCGGATCCATCTATCAGTGCATCCGTAAAAATCATGCGGACATCTGAATGGAGCTTTACAGGGGGGTGATCAGGGAGTCTATATGGGGTGATCACCACAGTCATTGATCATGCCCCTGTAAGGCTTCATTCAGACGTCTGGATGCGTTTTGCGGATCGGATCCATCTATCAGTGCATCTGTAAAAATCATGCGGACATCTGAATGGAGCTTTACAGGGGGGTGATCAGGGAGTCTATATGGGGTGATCACCACAGTCATTGATCATGCCCCTGTAAGGCTTCATTCAGACGTCCGGATGCGTTTTGGGGATCCGATCCATCTATCAGTGCATCCGTAAAAATCATGCGGACATCTGAATGGAGCTTTACAGGGGGGTAATCAATGACAGGGGGGTAATCAATGACAGGGGGGTGATCAGGGAGTCTATATGGGGTGATAACCACAGTCATTGATCACGCCTCTGTAAGGCTTCATTCAGACGTCCGTATGCGTTTTGCGGATCCGATCCATCTATCAGTGGATCCGTAAAAATCATGCGGACGTCTGAATGGAGCTTTACAGGGGGTTGATCAATGACAGGGGGGTAATCAATGACAGGGGGGTGATCAGGGAGTCTATATGGGGTGATCAGGGGTGATCAGGGGCTAATAAGGGGTTAATAAGTGACGGGGGGGGGGGGGTAGTGTAGTGTAGTGGTGCTTGGTGCTACTTTACTGAGCTACCTGTGTCCTCTGGTGGTCGATCCAAACAAAGGGGACCACCAGAGGACCAGGTAGCAGGTATATTAGACGCTGTTATCAAAACAGCGTCTAATATACCTGTTAGGGGTTAAAAAAAAAACATCTCCAGCCTGCCAGCGAACGATCGCCGCTGGCAGGCTGGAGATCAACTCTCTTACCTTCCGTTCCTGTGAGCGCGCGCGCCTGTGTGCGCGCGTTCACAGGAAATCTCGGCCATCGCGAGATGACGCATATATGCGTGACTCTGCGCAGGGCTGCCACCTCCGGAACGCGATCCTGCGTTAGGCGGTCCGGAGGTGGTTAAAGTAGGCCTGATACAGCAGAAACCACTAATTTTGAGAATTGCAAAATTGGGAATTGTTTTTCAACCCAGAACAAAAACTGTACTTTGACGGACACTAAATAACTTGACCAGCTAAAACAGTAATGACAGATTTGGATGAATATAAATGTGAGGCCTATTTTTTAGGCGCTGGGTGACAGGTATACGTTTAATCACAGAATTAGACTTGGATCTGCACTGTAGCGTGTGTGTGAAGTTCTTGAGAATGACCCTATCAGCACCTTAAATCTAATCTACCCTTTTAGGGATAGATTTAAAGTAGGCCTGATACAGCAGAAACCACTAATTTTGAGAATTGCAAAATTGGGAATTGTTTTTCAACCCAGAACAAAAACTGTACTTTGACGGACACTAAATAACTTGACCAGCTAAAACAGTAATGACAGATTTGGATGAATATAAATGTGAGGCCTATTTTTTAGGCGCTGGGTGACAGGTATACGTTTAATCACAGAATTAGACTTGGATCTGCACTGTAGCGTGTGTGTGAAGTTCTTGAGAATGACCCTATCAGCACCTTAAATCTAATCTACCCTTTTAGGGATAGATTTAAAGTAGGCCTGATACAGCAGAAACCACTAATTTTGAGAATTGCAAAATTGGGAATTGTTTTTCAACCCAGAACAAAAACTGTGCTTTGACGGACACTAAATAACTTGACCAGCTAAAACAGTAATGACAGATTTGGATGAATATAAATGTGAGGCCTATTTTTTAGGCGCTGGGTGACAGGTATACGTTTAATCACAGAATTAGACTTGGATCTGCACTGTAGCGTGTGTGTGAAGTTCTTCAGAATGACCCTATCAGCACCTTGAATCTAATCTACCCTTTTAGGGATAGATTTAAAGTAGGCCTGATACAGCAGAAACCACTACTTTTGAGAATTGCAAAATTAGGAATTGTTTTTTAACCCAGAACAAAAACTGTACTTTGACGGACACTAAATAACTTGACCAGCTAAAACAGTAATGACAGATTTGGATGAATATAAATGTGAGGCCTATTTTTTAGGCGCTGGGTGACAGGTATACGTTTAATCACAGAATTAGACTTGGATCTGCACTGTAGCGTGTGTGTGAAGTTCTTGAGAATGACCCTATCAGCACCTTAAATCTAATCTACCCTTTTAGGGATAGATTTAAAGTAGGCCTGATACAGCAGAAACCACTAATTTTGAGAATTGCAAAATTGGGAATTGTTTTTCAACCCAGAACAAAAACTGTACTTTGACGGACACTAAATAACTTGACCAGCTAAAACAGTAATGACAGATTTGGATGAATATAAATGTGAGGCCTATTTTTTAGGCGCTGGGTGACAGGTATACGTTTAATCACAGAATTAGACTTGGATCTGCACTGTAGCGTGTGTGTGAAGTTCTTGAGAATGACCCTATCAGCACCTTAAATCTAATCTACCCTTTTAGGGATAGATTTAAAGTAGGCCTGATACAGCAGAAACCACTAATTTTGAGAATTGCAAAATTGGGAATTGTTTTTCAACCCAGAACAAAAACTGTGCTTTGACGGACACTAAATAACTTGACCAGCTAAAACAGTAATGACAGATTTGGATGAATATAAATGTGAGGCCTATTTTTTAGGCGCTGGGTGACAGGTATACGTTTAATCACAGAATTAGACTTGGATCTGCACTGTAGCGTGTGTGTGAAGTTCTTGAGAATGACCCTATCAGCACCTTGAATCTAATCTACCCTTTTAGGGATAGATTTAAAGTAGGCCTGATACAGCAGAAACCACTACTTTTGAGAATTGCAAAATTAGGAATTGTTTTTTAACCCAGAACAAAAACTGTGCTTTGACGGACACTAAATAACTTGACCAGCTAAAGCAATAATGACAGATTTGGATGAATATAAATGTGAGGCCTATTTTTTAGGCGCTGGGTGATAGGCTCAACTTGCCTCTGATGTAGTATATGGCCAAAAAATAACCACACTATTGATGGTTAAATGCACTTGATGAAAGCTTGACCCTGATGTAGGATATAGCAAAAAATAACCACACTATTGATGGTTAAATGCACTTGGGGGACAGGCTCTGCTTGCCCTTGATGTAGTATATGGCCTAAAAATAACCACAATATTGATGGTTAAATGCACTTGATGAAAGCTTGACCCTGATGTAGGATATAGCAAAAAATAACCACACTATTGATGGTTAAATGCACTTGGGGGACAGGCTCAGCTTGCCCCTGATGTAGTATATGGCCAAAAAATAACCACACTATTGATGGTTAAATGCATTTGATGACAGCTTGACCCTGATGTAGGATATAGCAAAAAATAACCACACTATTGATGGTTAAATGTACTTGGTGGCAGCTTGTGCTGGCGCACCACAAGCCACAAAATGGCCGCCGATCACCCCAGAAAAAAGTGACTGAAAAACGCTCTGGGCAGCCTAAAAACACTGAGCAATTGAATAGCAGCAGTTCAATGATCCACAGCTGTAGATCGATCACTGAATGAAGTCTTTTGGAGGAGTTAATGACTGCCTAATCTCGCCCTAACGTCGCAGCTGCAACCTCTCCCTACATTTGTATCAGCAGAGTGACGTGCAGCGCTACGTGACCCAAGCTTATATAGAGGCTGGGTCACATGCTGCACTGGCCAATCACAGCCATGCCAATAGTAGGCAAGGCTGTGATGGCCTCTTGGGGCAAGTAGTATGATGCTTGTTGATTGGCTGCTTTGCAGCCTTTCAAAAAGCACCAAGAAAGCGCCGAACACCGAACTCGAACCCGGACTCGAAAATGTTCGGGTTAGGGTTGTTGCGGGTATCGAAATTTCGATACCCAATCGATACTTTTGTCCCGGTATCGATACGATACCGGGATTTCCGTTTTTTCGATACTGGGCTGCGCTTCTGCGCAGTCTAGTATCTCTGAACATGAGCGCGCTGCTATCGGCGCGCTCATGTTCTCTCTCAGCAGCACGGGGAGAAGGAAGCTGTCCTCCCTCCCCCTGTGCTGCTGCCGCTGCCACCAATGAGAAGAGAGGGGCGGAGGAGGGGCGGCAATGAGAAGAGAGGGGCGGAGTAGGGGCGGCAATGAGAAGAGAGGGGGTGGAGGAGGGGCGGCAATGAGAAGAGAGGGGCGGAGGAGGGGCGGGCGCACTGCGCCACCAATGATAGGATTACTATCGGAGCGATGGGAGGAGACATCAGCTTCACTAGTGGGCGTTCCTTTTCCCTGCGCTGCGATTGGACAGCGCTACAGCCAGGGAGAAGGAACGCCCACTAGTGAAGCTGATGTCTCCTCCCATCGCTCCGATAGTAATCAGCAGCATGTGGAGCAGGAGAGGAGACAGTAATGGGGCACTGCGGGCGAACGGAGCGGCGCCCAGGACTAAATGGTGAGTGCTGAGACATCGCTGGGCGCCGCTCTGTGTGGCCTAATAGTGAAAGTCTGGACTCATATACAGTAGTCAGTCTTTAACACATACAGGAGGCGGGTGCCGGCAGCAGAATCGCATTGCCGGCACCCTGCCCCTGACAGGGAGCTGCGATCAGCGGCAGTTAACTGCCGCTGATCTGCTAGTACCCGCCTCCTGTATAAAGGGGTAAAATCATTGGTGGTGCAGTGTGCCCCCCCCCCTCAATCCCCCCATTCCATTAAAATCATTGGTGGCACAGTGCGCCGGCCCCTTTCAACCCTCCAGTATTAAAATCATTGGTGGCAGTGGCCACAGGGACCTCTCCACTCCCCCTCATTGGTGGTGCAGTGGCAGCTTCTGATCGGAGCCCCAGCTGTGTAAGCCTGGGGCTCCGATCGGTTACCATGGCAGCCAGGACGCTACAGAAGCCCTGGTTGCCATGGTAACATCCCTGATGCTGTGTGCACAAAGCACAGAGCAGCAGGGACAGTGTGGAGTCCTATTCACCCTGATAGAGATCTATCAGGGTGAATAGGAAAAGGGATGAAAGATCCCAGGTTCTAGCCCCTAAGGGGGGAAATAGTTATTAAATAAAAAGTGAAAAAAAAAAAAAACCACTAAAATATGAAGTATAAATCACCCCCCTTTTCCCAATTTCACATATAAAATATATAAATAAACATATTACATCGCCACGTCAGAAAAGTCCAAACTATTAAAATATAAAAAAAAAATCTAGGTGGTGAATGCCGGAACAGAAAAAATAAAATAAAAACTGCGCGATTCGCCATTTTTAAAAATGAGGAATGCACGTGGCTTTTTTTGTTTATTTTTTTCGCGTGGTATCGAATGGTATCGAGTATCGCAATACTTTTTCATGGTATCGAAACCGAATCAAAAATTTGGTATCGCAACAACTCTAGTTCGGGTTCGGGTACGGGTCACGAACACCCCAAAATTCGGTACGAACCCAAACTATACAGTTCGGGTTCGCTCATCCCTAATTATAATATATTATGTATTCAAAATATATATTAATATACAGTCAGGTCCATAAATATTGGGACATCAACACAATTCTAACATTTTTGGCTCTATACACCACCACAATGGATTTGAAATGAAACGAACAAAATGTAAATTTAACTGCAGACTGTCAGTTTTAATTTAAGGGGTTTTTACATCCAAATCAGATGAACGGTGTAGGAATTACAACAGTTTCCATATGTGCCTCCCGCTTGTTAAGGGACCAAAAGTAATGGGACAATTGGCTCCTCAGCTGTTCTATGGCCAGGTGTGTGTTATTCCCGCATTATCCCAATTACAATGAGCAGATAAAAGGTCCAGAGTTCATCAGACGTGTGCTATATGCATTTGGAATCTGTTGCTGTCAACTCTCAAGATGAGATCCAAAGAGCTGTCGCTATCAGTGAAGCAAGCCATCATTAGGCTGAAAAAACAAAACAAACCCATCAGAGAGATAGCAAAAACATTAGGCATGGCCAAAACAACTGTTTGGAACATTCTTAAAAAGAAGGAACGCACCGGTGAGCTCAGCAACACCAAAAGACCACGGTAAACAACTGTGGTGGATGACTAAAGAATTCTTTCCCTGGTGAAGAGAACACCCTTCACAACAGTTGGCCAGATCAAGAACACTCTCCAGGAGGTAGGTGTATGTGTGTCAAAGTCAACAATCAAGAGAAGACTTCACCAGAGTGAATACAGAGGGTTCACCACAAGATGTAAACCATTGGTGAGCCTCAAAAACAGAAAGGCCAGATTAGAGTTTGCCAAACGACATCTAAAAAAGCCTTCACAGTTTTGGAACAACATCCTATGGACAGATGAGACCAAGATCAACTTGTACCAGAGTGATGGGAAGAGAAGAGTATGGAGAAGGAAAGGAACTGCTCATGATCCTAAGCATACCACCTCATCAGTGAAGCATGGTGGTGGTGGTGTCATGGCGTGGGCATGTATGGCTGCCAATGGAACTGGTTCTCTTGTATTTATTGATGATGTGACTGCTGACAAAAGCAGCAGGATGAATTCTGAAGTGTTTCGGGCAATATTATCTGCTCATATATTTAGCCAAATGCTTCAGAACTCATTGGACGGCGCTTCACAGTGCAGATGGACAATGACCCAAAGCATTCTGCATAAGATACCAAAGAGTTTTTTAAGGGAAAGAAGTGGAATGTTATGCAATGGCCAAGTCAATCACCTGACCTGAATCCGATTGAGCATGCATTTCACTTGCTGAAGACAAAACTGAAGGGAAAATGTCCCAAGATCAAGCAGGAACTGAAGACAGTTGCAGTAAAGGCCTGGCAGAGCATCACCAGGGATGAAACCCAGCGTCTGGTGATGTCTATGCTTTCTGGACTTCAGGCTGTAATTGACTGCAAAGGATTTGCAACCAAGTATTAAAAAGCGAAAGTTTGATTTATGATTATTATTCTGTCCCATTACTTTTGGTCCCTTATTAAGTGGGAGACATATATGCAAACTGTTGTAATTCCTACACCGTTCACCTGATTTGGATGTAAATACTTTCAAATTAAAGCTGACAGTCTGCAGTTAAAGCACATCTAGTTTGTTTCATTTCAATTCCATTGTGGTGGTGTATAGAGCAAAAAATGTTAGAATATGGCCCAATATTTATGGACCTGACTGTATGTAAATATATTATGGCTAAAAACGTATATATGTTTAAATTAAATTTAGCCTCTATTTCTGAAAAGTTTCTGACGGGATTCAAACTCACAACCTTCTACATTACAGACAATAATCTTAACCGCTACACTATAGAGCTGCCTAACCAGTTACTTAAAAAAATAAAAAATATATATGAGACTTCTGCTGTATAGGAATACTTACTAGATTTAGATACACTGGGTGTCCCCAAGCACTGACTTCATATATGGACATAGCTATATATGGAGTCAGAGCATGGACTCCTAAGCCGAACTAGAGTCCCGACACCCTCCCCTCTTTAGAGCATGGTGTGCCTGGTTTAATGCTCAGGTTCTCCCATTGACTTCCATTGTGTTCGGGTGCTTTGTAGAGTACCTGAGCATCGGGAAGTGTTCTACTCGAGCACCAGGGCACACGATCACTTTGGTTCTCGACCAACACTATTGATTAGTTTGTTACTTTGTAATGTCAAATGTTTTGTGCATGTACAGTTGAAACCAGAAGTTTCTATACACTCTATAAAAGACACATACTGTATGCATTTTTTTTTTCAATATCTGACATGAAATCAGAATAAATCTTTCCTGTTTTTGGTCATTTATGATTACCATCATTATTATTATTTGCCAAATGCCAAAATAATGAGAGAGAGAATGTTTTAGGGCATTTTTATTATTTTCATCAATGTGAAAAGTTTACATGAACTAAGTTTATTATGCTTTTAAAAAATTCTGTATTGCCCATATGATGACGTCATGTATTTTAAAGCTTACGTTAGGCAACATGTGAGTTAATTAGACACACCTGTGGATGTGTTTAAATGCACACCTGAAACACACTGCTTCTTTGTATAGCATCATGCGAAAGTCTAAAGAAATCAGCCAAGATATCAGAAAGAGAATTGTGGACTTGCACAAGTCTGGCTCAAACTTGGTTGCAATTTCAAAATACCTGAAGGTGCCTCGTTCTTCTGTACAAACAATTATACGTGAGTACAAACAAGATGGGAATGTCCAGCCATCATACTGCTCAGGAATGAGACGGGTTCTGTGTCCCAGAGATGAACGTGCTTTGGTCCAACATGTGCATATCAACCCAAGGACAAAAGCAAAAGACCTTGTGAAGATAATGGCGGAAGCTGGTAAGATTGTGTCAATATCCACAGTGAAACGAGTACTGTATCAACATGGACTGAAAGGCCACTCTGCCAGGAAGAAGCCACTACTCCAAAAGTCAGATTATTGTTTGCAAATTCACATAGGAACAAAGACCTACATTTTTGGAGACATGTCCTGTGGTCTGATGAAAATAAAATTTCATTTTTTGGCCATAATGACCATTGTTACATTTGGAGGAAATAGGGAGAAGCTTGGAAGCCTAAGAACAACATCTCAACTGTGAAACACGGGGGTGGCAGCATCATGTTGTGGGGTTGTTTTGCTGCAGGAGGGACTGGTGCACTTCACAAAATAGATGACATTATGAGAAAAGAAGATTTTGTGGAAATACTAAAGCAACATCTCAAGACATCAGCCAGGAAGTTAAAGCTTGGGCGGAAATGGGTCTTCCAAATGGACAATGACACGAAGCATACCTCCAAAATGGTTACAAAGTGGCATAAAGATAACAAAGTTAATGTTTTTGAGTGGCCATCACAAAGCCCTGATCTCAATCCTATTGAAAATTTATGGGCAAAGCTGAAAAGGTAGCTGCGAGCTAGGCGACCAACAAACATGGCTCAGTTATACCAATTTTGTCAGGAAGAATGGGCCCAATTTCCGACCAAATATTGTGAGAAGCTTGTGGAAAGATATCCAAAACGTTTGACCCAAGTCATACAGTTTAAGGGCAATGGTACCAAATATTAATGAAATATATGTAAACTTTTGACTTTGCCGAAAGTAATAAAAATGCCGTAAAACATTCTCTCTCTCATTAGTCTGGCATTTTGCAAATAATAATAATAATGGTAATCCTGATTGACCAAAAACAGGAAAGGTTTATTCTGATTTCATGTCACATATTGCGAAAAACATGCATATGTGTCTTTTTATATAGTGTACGTAAACTTGTAGTTTCAACTGTACCTTCTGATTGTAAAGTGCTATGGAATATGTTGGCACTATATAAATAGAGATTATTATTGCTAAAGTTACAGTTCCACTAAACTCCCATTTTTGACCAGAAAAATAATTAGCACAATCAGTCTTTCTGTTTGGAATAAATACTTAATAAATGTGACTGAGTGCACCAAAGAATTTATGCAAACAATGCCAGGAAGCTGGTACATTATTCTTGGTAAATGTGACCCATTATCTAAAAATTCTGAAAGTGTGGTTAATTTTGTTTCATTTTGACCAGTCTGCCCAAATGAGCTAAAGGGCACACTGAAAACTCACCCAAAGGAAAATTTAACAAACTGCAGCGCTCTCAAACTGTGGCTAAACTTCTATTCATCAGTCAACAAAAAACAAAGTGAGGATAAATTCATGAGAAACCAGTGAGCCATTATCTAAGAATAACATCAATGCACATCTAAGGCCTTGTTCACATCAGCGTTCAGCCTTTCCGTTCTCCTGCTCCGTTATAGGAGCAGGAGAACGGAAATGATGGATTTGGCACATAACTGAGCCGAACGGAGCCTACAGACCCCATAGACTATAATGGGATCCGTTAGGTTTCCGCTCAGAAGATGATTTTGGGGCGGAGACAAAAGTCCTGCATGCAGGACTTTTGTCTCCGCTCCAAAATCATCTTCTGAGCGGAAACCTAAAGGACCCCATTATAGTCTATGGGGGTCTATGAGGTCCGTAGGCTCCGCTCGGCTCAGTTATGTGCCGAATCCGTCCTTTCCGTTCTCCTGCTCCTATAACGAAGAAGGGGAACGGAAAGGCTGAACGCTGATGTGAACATAGCCTAATATTTGTAAAAATACACAATGTTCAAAAAGCTTTTTTTTAGATCAAGCTTTATGGACATATGAAACAATATTTTTAAATAATCAAATTATTTCTAAAGCACAGAAAATTGGGAACATTTTGGCCAAAGTCCAGTAACGTAAGGATGTGCCAAATTTATTAAGAGGCACAGACCTATAAATTATTTTCACGTTAGGAGGTCTGGTTGCCAAGAACTGAAATCTACATCAGCAAGAAGACATTTCAGGTTTAATTTAAGCCAGAAATCTTAAAAGGGTATTCCACTGCTGGGACCTACACCAGTTACAAAAACACTTAGCCTGTACCCCTCAGAACCCCATGAAATGAGCTGAGCAATAGGTCAATCATGTGCATTGCCACTCTATTCAACTCAACAGGAGTTCTGGAGACAGCAGAGTACAGAATTTCCACAACTCTCACAGAGACAAATGGAGCAGCAGTTTGCTTGTCCGACCTGCCACATCGTTCATTTCGGTGGCCTCTGACGGGTATAGGGGTACATGTTTTAGTGATAGGTGTGGTCTCAGCATTAGAACCCCCACTGATCTTATAGTTACCCCCTATCTTGTGGATAACTTTTAAAGGGTTTTTCCAAGAGTTTTTTATACTGATAACCTATCCTCTGGATAGATCATCAGTATCTGATTGGTGGGGTCTGAGCTATTTTAGAAGGCAGCAGCTCCTTGGCTTTATCTCTGCTCGCCAAACACAGCACTGTACATTGTATCGCGGCTGCGCCTAGTATTGCAGCCCTGCCTGTTCAGTGCACAGTCCCTGGTGTTGGACCTCCATTGAGGACCTCCAGAGGATCAGTAAAAAACCTCTCAGAAACCCCTTTTAACAACCAGAATACCCCCTTAAATATTTTGGGCCAATTTGGCAAAAACGACTAACATTTTGCCTAAAGGGGTTGTTCGGGTTCAGACCTGAACCTGGACATACCCACAATTTTTCCCAGGCAGCCCCTTGTTATGAGCATCTGAACATTTCATGCTCTGATGCTCTCCCTTGCTCCGCGCAATGCAGAGCAGGGCAAGGGAGAGCATGAAATGTTTTTTTTTTTTTTTTTAAACAACACACTGCTGGACAGAGGTGATGTCATTGGCTCTGATGGGTGGATTTTCGGAGTGGGATTCAAGAGCAGCAACAGTACAGTGCAGATGTGGAAAGGGTAAGTCGTGTAACCATAATAACTGCATCAGCAATAGTAGCGCCTGCAATAACAGCACAGCATGGAACAGACAAGGCAGTAGATGTGCATGTGGTTTTGTTGAGTTAATAGTAGTAGCAACTATGTAGGGGTAATGGCAGTGGCAGTAGGGGGATTAGCAGCTGAAAGTAGCAGTTCCAGCAGTGGGGACAGTAGCAACCATATAGTACTGAACATAAATGGTAAGCAGGCAGACAATGGCAGTAGCTTGATGGGGCTGGCAATAAATATCTATCGTCAGCAATGGCAGATCTGTTCATCACCTAAGCTGGAGGTGTGTGAAAATACTCATGTATCCATGCCTCATTCATTTTGACAAAAGTGATATTTTGTACACTGGCAGGAGACCAGATTTGTCCATTTGGGTGTGAGGATGCCACCTGCATGCTGAAAGCCCTCTCTGAGATGACACTGGAGGCTGAACAAGACAGTACAGAGAGAGCAAACTGGTCAGTTCCAGTCTGTGTGCCTAGAAGTCCATGTGGTCAGGGAACATAGTATGTGGTGGAGAAACACTACAGTCCAGGTAGCACTCAACTTGGTTGTTCAGGTGGTACATCCGCCTGGGGCGGCACATAAAAAAATTTGCTCCATCATGTTCATGAGACTGAACTGGATGCTGTTGCAACTTCTGCTGCTAGTAGTTGAGATGGTGAGAGGTGGCTGACTCGGCAGAGGGTGGAGAGGGGCATCCTGGTCAGACACATGGATGGCTGTCGTCTGCTTGCTTTGAGCTGTGGCAAGCTGTTTACACAGTGTATCCTGGTAATAAAGAAATTTGGCCTCCCTATCGTACAACAGAAAAACAATCTCCCATTTTGCTTTGATAGTGACGGTCTATAGGCATGGCTATCCAGTAATCATCATATTGCTTCATGCTAACGATACACCTCTCAGTACATAAGCAAGCAAGCATACAGCGTGCCCAAGGTTCCATGGCCAATTTTGTTATATCATCATCAGACTCTTCCTCCTGCACAAATGATTCCTCCTCCTACAGTGGTAGCTCCTCCTCCTCCACATTCTACTCTGTGGAACTTTCTCTGTGTGGGC
Source organism: Bufo bufo (assembly GCF_905171765.1). Lineage (NCBI taxonomy): Eukaryota > Metazoa > Chordata > Amphibia > Anura > Bufonidae > Bufo > Bufo bufo. Next base: position 625,123,811 of record NC_053389.1, on the reverse strand, counting down.
TCCCAACAGCTACAGGGTAGACAGCAAGATGTGGAAACTGTTCATTCTTCTGCCATTCCTTGTTGCATCAGTGTGAGCATCTTCTCTATGATAAATATTGGGAATGCTGCAGTTTTCCCTTCTGACAAATCTGGTGGCCTCTTTGAGGGCCTGAGTACACTACATTTTATTTACAATTGGTCGCGATGACCATAAATGCCCCCAACACACACTTCACTGCCCAAACCCCTGAAGACGCCAAGTGCTTGGCGAAACATGTCGGGGGGCAGATAGTGTATTTTAGCCAGTTTATGCATGGCTAGGAAGTGATCTGATAATGAACATAAAGACAGAGAGTGTACCATAAGAGAGCGACTGCTGTTTATAGTAGCGCACTGTGCTATCAACAGAGCGCAGCAACTGAGTATTGAGGCACGCAATAACAGGCAGGAGAGCCTCTAACAGCTTACGGTCATAAGCGCCCTCTAGTGGAATCACTCAGCTAACAGAATCACTGGCACTATTTACTATTGTATCTAGTATGCATAGCTGATTATTTTAAAAATAGCGTTCAAAACATTTTAAGGACAAGTAATAAATGCTAAATTTTAGACTTAGTAACACGTGTTAACCAGGGACATTTATGGTCATCGCGACCAATTGTAAATAAAATGTTGTATAGTCCCAACGTGTGTTAGGGAGAGATATGTAAAGGTGGTGAGTACACTACAGGCATCACTGATGAGCTATCACTGCCTGACCTCAAATAAAACATACAGTTGTGTTCAGAATTATTCAACCCCCAATGCTGTAAAGGGTTTTAGGGAATTTAGTGTACATTTGTAATTGTGTTCAGAATGAAATCTTACAACGACTTTTTAAAGAACCAAATGCAACTAAAATGACATCAATTGTTTTTGTAATACAGTATTAAATGTTTTTTTTTTGTGATTTCTTCATTGACACAATTATTCAACCCCTTAAAGACTACCACTATTAAGAACAGAGGTTCATTCAAGTGTTTTCGATCAGGTATTGAAAACACCTGTGGATGTCAAGGAGCAGCAATCAATCATAATAAGCACCAATTAGGCAGATTTAAAAGGACTGTGATACTCAGCTCCTTCTAGACATTTACTGGTGTGTTTACAAACATGGTGAAGTCAAGAGAATGGTCCAGGAAGACAAGAGAAGAGGTGATTTCTCTTCACAGGAAGGGCAATGGCTATAAGAAGATTGCAAAGATGTTAAACATACCAAGAGACACTATAGGAAGCATCATTCGCAAATTCAAGGCAAAGGGCACTGTTGAAACGCTACCTGGTCGTGGCAGAAAGAAGATGCTGACTTCGACTGCTGCGCGCTACCTGAAGAGCAAAGTGGAGAAAAGTCCCCGTGTGACTGCTGAGGAACTGAAAAAAGATTTGTCAGATGTGGGTACTGAAGTTTCAGCTCAGACAATAAGGCGCACACTGCGTAATGAAGGCCTCCATCCCAGAACTCCCAGGCGCACCCCCTTGCTGTCTCCAAAGAATAAGAAGAGTCGACTGCAGTATGCCAAAAGTCATGTGGACAAACCACAAAAGTTTTGGGATAGTGTTCTGTGGACTGATGAAACAAAATAAGAACTGTTTGGGCCCATGGATCAACACTATGTTTGGAGGAGGAAGAACAAGGCCTATGAAGAAAAGAACACCTTGCCTACTGTGAAGCATGGTGGGCGGTCAATCATGCTTTGGGGCTGTTTTGCTTCTACAGGTACAGGGAAGCTTCAGCGTGTGCAAGGTACCATGATTTCTCTTCCGTACCAGGAGATATTGGATGAAAATGTGATGCAGTCCGTCACAAACCTGAGGCTTGGGAGACGTTGGACCTTTCAACAGGACAATGATCCCAAGCATACCTCCAAGTCCACTAGAGCATGGTTGCAGATTAAAGGCTGGAACATTTTGAAGTGGCCATCGCAGTCACCAGACTTAAATCCGATTGAGAACCTCTGGTGGGACTTAAAGAAAGCAGTTGCAGCGCGCAAGCCTAAGAATGTGACTGAACTGGAGGCTTTTGCCCATGCAGAATGGGCGAAGATACCCGTAGATCGCTGCAAGACACTTCTGTCAAGCTATGCTTCACGTTTAAAAGCTGTTATAACTGGAAATGGATGTTGTACTAAGTACTAAGATTGAATGTCACTTGGGGGTTGAATAAAACTGATAATGATGTGAGCACAGAAAAGACATTTGTGGTTATTTCATTATAAATGTTATGTTATATTTGTCTGACTTACAAGTGCCTCTTTGATTTAATTGTAAACAAGATGACTGAAATGATCAAAATCAATGTCAAATTGGCCAAAACACTCAATTTCAGTGGGGGTTGAATAATTTTGAACACAACTGTATTCCTTATTGGTGCGGTCCATGACAAAATCATTTACAGCTTTAGGCCTCATGTACACGACCGTTGTGTGCATTCGTGGCCGTTGTGCCGTTTTCCGTTTTTTTTCGCGGACCCATTGACTTTCAATGGGTCCGTGGAAAAATCGGAAAATGCACCGTTTTGCAGCCGCATCCATGATCCGTGTTTCCTGTCCGTCCAAAAAATAGGACCTGTCCTATTTTTTTGATGGACAACGGTTCACGGACCCATTCAAGTCAATTGGTCCGTTAAAGAACAGGAATGCACACAAGATTGGCATCCGCGTCCGTGATCCGTGGCCGTAGGTTACTTTCATACAGACGGATCCAAAGATCCGTCTGCATAAAAGCTTTTTCAGAGATGAGTTTTCACTTCGTGAAAACTCATATCCGACAGTATATTCTAACACAGAGGCGTTCCCATAGTGATGGGGACGCTTCTAGTTAGAATATACTACGAACTGTGTACATGACTGCCCCCTGCTGCCTAGCAGCACCCGATCTCTTACAGGGGGCTGTGATCCGCACAATTAACCCCTCAGGTGCTGCACCTGAGGGGTTAATTGTGCATATCATAGCCCCCTATAAGAGATCAGGGGCTGCCAGGCAGCAGGGGGCAGACCCCCCTCCCTCCCCAGTTTTAATTTCATTGGTGGCCAGTGCGGCCCCCCCCGGCCCCCCCTCCCTCTATTGTAATATTATTGGTGGCAGCACCTGAGGGGTGCAGCACCTGAAGGGTTAATTGTGCGCATCACAGCCCCCTGTAAGAGATCGGGGGCTACCAGGCAGCAGGGGGCAGTCATGTACACAGTTCGTAGTATATTCTAACTAGAAGCGTCCCCATCACTCTGGGAACGCCTCTGTGTTAGAATATACTGTTGGATATGAGTTTCACGATCTAACTCATATCCGACAGTATATTCTAACATAGAGGCGTTCCCATGGTGATGGGGACGCTTCAAGTTAAAATATACCATCGGATTGGAGAAAACTGTGATCCGATGGTATAATAGGGACTCCTGACTTTACACTGAAAGTCAATGGGGGACGGATCCGTTTTGAAATTGCACCATATTGTGTCAACGTCAAACGAATCCGTCCCCATTGACTTGCATTGTAATTCAGGACGGATCCGTTTGGCTCCGCACGGCCAGGCGGACACCAAAACGATCACGGACCAACGGAACCCCGTTTTGCAGACCGTGAAAAAATACGGTCGTGTGCATGAGGCCTTATGCTGTTCAAACAGATGCAGTGGCCAGGTTTGGGGTGGCCCCAACGCTATGCTAGGTCCCCTAGACACTTTAGAAGTGTCACCATGTGTTGCTGTTCTCTGGATGGGATGGTAAGTCGTGGTGCAACCCAACGGGAAATAAGCCCAGAGATTCAGGGTCTGCAGTAAACTAGGGTGCTTCTTTACTGGAGGAATTCAGGTGCAAAACAAAACATTGGCATTGGACTGGCTTCTCCAGTCTCCTCTCTGGCAGAAGAAGGGTTTGATGCTGAAGAAAGGCCTGAATTAGCTGTCCGTCTCTCTCTCAGACACTGGTATCCTGATTAGAGATGAGCGAATTTCTCAAAAATTCGATTCGGCCAGTTCGACGAATATTCCGAAAAGATTTGATTTGCTCCGAATTTATTCCTGGCGAATTGCGTAAAAAAAAAAGCAATTTTCTACCTGCAGAGAGCCTGTATAGTGTATTAGAACACTGTGCCTTGCAGTAACACGCATAGGGAGTCTGCTATGGTAGTGAAACAATATTGTGAGTCAGTATGACACGCAGATGACAGGCGTCGCTCTTAGAATCACTGCACACTTCACTTATTTGGGCAGTTGCGGGGCAAAAACTGACCAACTCTCTCAGCCTTACAGGTCGATGTTAGCTTCAAGAAGAAGCGCACTCCTTTTATACCGTCGTCAGCTGATTCCACATAGATGTTTACAGAACCTGTTCTATTAAACGCTTATACAAGTAGAGCCCCCCGACAGAGTGGAGAGGGTGTCAGCAGTAAGTTTATGTTGACGTCACTTATTATTATGCCCTTCCTCTGAACCGTCAGAACAATAACCCCCCAAAAATGAATCCTGTCTGTTGAGCATCCGCCTTCAGTCTGTCAGCAATCTATAAGTATTTCTAAGGCCAAAAAGAAACAGGAGTGGATACAAAATAGAGATAGCACGTGAATGGAATATTTGCATGTCTTCTGTGTTTTTTACCCACTCCTGCTTTTGGCTACTAAATCATTAGCCAATTCAGATGCGAAATAGAGACCATGTCATACAGGTCTTAGAGCTGCTACATAGACAGGATCCGTTGTGCGTCTCATATTTTTTTCCTTCTGACAGATCAGAAGGGTCAAATAAATGATGTCAACCAGTCATTGGTGGTGAAGTGGTGCTGTTGCGCTGAGCGACTCACCCGTGCGTGCTGCAACTGAAACTCCACTATCGCCTGCTGCTGCTCGCACAGTCTGGCCAGCATGTGCAAGGTGGAGTTCCACCTTGTGGGCACGTCGCATATTAGGCGGTGAGCGGGAAGGCCGAAGTTACGCTGCAGCGCTGACAGGCGAGCAGCAGCAGGGTGAGAACGCTGAAAGACGGCCTGCACTTTATGCAGTAGCTCTGACATATCGGGGTAATTTTTAAGGAATCTCTGCACCACCAAATTCAGCACATGCACCAGGCAAGGGATGTGCGTCAAACCGGCTAGTCCCAGAGCTGCTATGAGATTTCGCCCATTATCGCACACCACCCAGGCCGGGCTTGAGGTTGGCTGGCACAAACCACTCATCGGTCTGTTGTTCAAGGCCCGTACACAGCTCCTGCGCGGTGTGGGGTTTGTCCCCCAAACAGATAAGTTTTAAAACTGCCTGCTGTCGTTTACCCCTGGCTGTGCTGAAGTTGGTGGTGAAGGTGTTACGTTGACCGGATGAGGAGCCGGTAGAGGATGAGGAAGCGGAGTAGGAGGAGGAAGCAACAGGAGGCAAACTGAAGTGCCCTGCAATTCTCGGTGGTGGAAGGACATGCGCAAAACTGCTAGCCGCCTCAGGCCCAGCCGTCACTGCATTTACCCAGTGTGCTGTTATGGAGATATAACATCCCTGACCGTGCTTACTGGTCCACATATCCGTAGTGAGGTGCACCTTACCACAGATGGCGTTGCGCAGTGCACACCTGATTTTGTCCCCTACTTGGTTGTGCAGGGAAGGGATGGCTCGCCTGGAAAAGTAGTGGTGGCTGGGAACGACGTACTGTGGGAAAGCCACCGCCATAAGGCCTTTAAAACTATCCGTCTCCACCAGACGGAATGACAGCATTTCAAAGGCCAGTAATTTTGAAATGCTGGCATTCAGGGCTAGTGATAGTGGGTGGGTAGGGGGGTACTTCCTCTTCAGCGTTTGGGAGATGGAGAGCTGAACGTTGCGTGGGACATTGTGGAGATGCTTGGTGACCCAGGTGGTGGTGTTGCTGGAAGATCCTCTGTTTGCGGGGTGGCAGGTGGCAGTGTCACTCCAGAGGTGGATGAGACTCTACTGTCTAGAGGACGGCCGCTCCGCTTTTGCTCCCTGCTCCCTCTTCTGCTGTGCTTGTGTCTCTGTGCGACCACCGCCTCTTCCTCCGAACTACATAGGTCACTCGCATGACCTTGATTCCATGTGGGGTCGAGGACCTCATCGTCCTCCACATCATCTTCCACCCAGTCTTCACCCCTGCCTTCCTTGTCGGTCTGCACACTTTTGAAAGCCCCAGAAGTTGGCACCTGTGTTATGTCATCATCCGAGACGTGCTGCGATGGTCCTCCCATGTACTCATCTTGAAAAATAAGTGGTTGGGCTTCTGGGGCAAGGCTAGGTGGATGGCCCTGGGAAACCCTGCTAACAGAGTCATCAAAAAGCAGAAGAGACTGCTGCATGACTTGGGGCTCAGACTGCTTGGCTGATTTGCAAGGGGGTGAGGTGAAAGACTGATGGACATCGGCTGCAGGTGCCAACTGTGGTCTTTCAGCAGGAGACTGGGTGGGAGACAATGTGAAGGAACTGGATCTACTGTCAGCAACCCAATCTACTATCGCCTGTACTTGTTCAGGCCTCACCATTCGTAGAGCCGCATTAGGCCCGACCAAATACCGCTGCAGGTTCTGTCGCCTACATGCATCTGAGGAAGGGTTTTCACTTGTGCGTGTAGCTGGCACAGATCGACCACGTCCTCTCCCTGCAACAGGAGCTCCACAAGCAGCACCACGACCTGGGCCATGTCCCTTATTTGACGCTCTCCTCATATTTCTCGAATTTAGGATCTTGCCCTAAATGGGTGTTTAATTAATGGTAGAATAGAACGACAGTATGTACAGGGTGTATCTCACACGGCCTGAACCAGACAAGGCCTCAATTAAATTTGTTTGCCCAAAATGTCTGTATTTTAAATACCTGAATCAAACCGCTGTATTTAAAGGGTGTATCTCACACGGCCTGAACCAGACTAGGCCTCAATTAAATTTGTTTGCCCAAAATGGCTGTATTTAAAATACCTGAATCAAACCCCTGTATTTAAAGGTTGTATCTTACACAGCCTGAACCAGACTAGGCCTCAATTAAATTTGTTTGACCAAAATGGCTGTATTTCAAATACCTGAATCAAACCCCTGTATTTAAAGGGTGTATCTCACACGGCCTGAACCAGACTAGGCCTCAATTAAATTTCTTTGCCCAAAATGGCTGTATTTCAAATACCTGAATCAAACCCCTGTATTTAAAGGGTGTATCTCACATGGCCTGAACCAGACTAGGCCTCAATTAAAGATTTGTGCACCAAATGGCGGTATTTCAAATATCTGAATAGAACCACACTATGTAAAGGCTGTATCTCACAATGACATATGCAGCAAAGGCTGCCAAATAAACTTTTTTTTGCCCAAACGGGTGTTTGTTTAATAACTGAAGATGGCAGCAGTATATAACCCTGGAATTTCAAACGTGCTGATACTGCAAGGCCTCAAAAATTGTGTATTTTGCCCCAAAAAGGGTGTTTTTTTAAAAATAGAAGAATATAAGCCCTGCATATACAGGGTATATCTCACACGGCCTGACCCACACTAGGCCTCAATTAAAGATTTGTGCACCAAATGGCGGTATTTCAAATATTTGAATAGAACCACACTATGTAAAGGCTGTATCTCACAATGACATATGCAGCAAAGGCTGCCAAATAATTTTTTTTTGCCCAAACGGGTGTTTGTTTAATAACTGAATATGGGCGCAGTATATACCCCTGGAATTTCACACGTGCTGATGCTGCAAGACCAGAAAAATTGTGGAATCTGGCAAAAAAGTGTGTTTTTAAAAACCCAGAAAATGATGGGTGTATTTCTAGCTTAAATTGCACACTGACTAATCCAGATGTTGTATATTGCCAAAAATTGTTTTTTTTGTAACAGAATATGAAAGCTATATATATTAAACTTGAATTTAACACTTGTAGATCTGGAAAATAGTGTTTTTTGGCAAAAAAGTGTGTTTTTAAAAACCCTGAAAATTATGGCTGTATTTCTAGCTTAAATTGCACACTGACTAAGCCTACAAATGCACTAGATATTGTAAATTGCCCAAAAATTGTGATTTTCAATGTCCCAAAAGCTCAGATGCAGTGCTGGTGCACTGAGCTTGCATAAAATGGCTGCTGCCGCCACCCACCTAACTGACTTATAAAGGTTATTTTTTTTCGGTCACTGGGCTCAGGGCAGGATAGAAAAAATTGTGCCCTGCACCCACACAACACAATGTATGTAGATCACTGAGTTAGATTAAAGTTTTGAGCAAAGACTCTCTCCTATTCTCTCCCTGAAATCACCAGCAGCATCCTCTCCCTACACTAAGCACAGCAGAGTGACGTGCAGCGCTACGTGACTCCAGCTTATATAGAGGCTGGGTCACATGCTACACTGGCCAATCACAGTCAAGCCATTAGTAGGCATGGCTGTGATGGCTTCTAAGGGCACAGAGTTAAACGCTTGTTGATTGGCTGCCCTGCAGCCTTTCCAAAAAGCGCCAAGAATTACTGAAATGTTCGGGTTCCAAAAATCCTAAAGTTCGGTGCGAACCCGAACTTTACAGTTTGGGTTCGCTCAACCCTACTGGTCACTCAATAGTATGGCAGACTCTCCTCTTCTGCAGCACGCTAGGGGCTCTGACTGTTCTCCTCATATACAGTTTTTAGCTGAACTAGAGCCTTCTAGTGGAAGGGGTGGAATGGAGAAACTAAGCGAAAACAGATACATCATTACAACTCCCGACTGTCATAGATTTACATTAGAGTTTAATGATACTCAATGGCAATGACACAGCAGTTTTTCCAGATAAAAACAAGTTTCTAGATATAACTACATAGCTTAACCAGACATTCAAAGGGTCAGTCTGTCTCGTTTTGCTGGTAAACAAGTCTGGCTTTTTCCCTCCAAAACATGCGTGTCTTTAAACCTTATGGTAGCTGTGGAAATCTACCAGCTTCTCATTCAAAGTCCCAAATGTCTCTCAGTATTTATTATCCCTTTCTAAAGAGCCTCGCAAATACAGTGCAAATGAACAGGATATATATCGCAACATATAAAATGCAGTTACACAGTATTAAACTGTGCAAGTGAAATAAAGTAAGAAATTTATAACTCCAGGCCACTATACAGTTACTTTAGCATATGCAAGGTGGAATTCTAGAAAGTTGGAAAGTTGCAGATCAAGCAGTTCAATGGCAGAAAGTATGTCCAGGAGGGAGTTCCTTGCCAAATATGAATTGCTGAAATGCGAGGAAAGTCTCCTAGACATGACCCTCTGCAAGTCATTGCACTTTTAAAAATAAAATTGCACTACTAAATTTATTACATGCACAATGTAGGAAGCATGTGTTATTTCCACAAATTTCAGCACAAAAACAATGTTCCTGCCATTGTCGCTGATCACCTTGTCTAGTTGGAGTTGCCAAGATAGCACATTGTCATTGCCTGGTCCTTACTTTTGCTCAGGTGACCACACTTCTACCCAGTTTAATATACTGTATCACTACAGTAAATTTAAGCATTATCATAATTCCTTAATTGCTTTTCCTCTTACATACATTCTCTAATTGCCAGTATCTTAGACCTTTTTATACGTCACAGGCACAAATTACTTACTAGGGGATACATGTTAGAAACAAATAATCTTTTATTTCATTATTATTATTTCAGAATAATGACTTCAGGCCTAGCCACCCGCATAACTAATGAAAACCTATTACAGGAGGCTGATTGAATGTTTGCAGTATTGAGACTAAATAAACAGCTTATCAATTATGGATTGTTTGTTTCCACATTCTAAATATTTAACTTCTTATTACCCAGGACCCTTCATCTACTGTGCACATTTCCCCATGCAACAAACCTTACATGCATCCCTAAGGTAAAATTTTCAGCAAAAAAATTAAAAATAAAATAAAATAAAAAAATAAAACTGTTACAATTATTAAATAGGGAATTTCAATCAGAATTATGTAAAGTACAGTACTTTTGGTCATATCAATATTCAGGAAAAAAGCTCAGTAGGCACAGTTGATGGACCAGTCAAGAGAAGGTTAAAGTGTCCAAGACTACCGATGCACATTGTCCATAGACTAGTTTGAGAACCTGGTGGCCATTCTACAGAAATGGAGAGGGGCTCTAAATCAGAGGAACCACATCAGAAAGAATATAAAGGATTGCACCAGGTACTAAGTATGCATTATGTGTCTACTGTGAAATATTTATTGTGATCTGGAGGATTGTTTTAATTCATTTTGGCCTACTGCTACATAATTAAATGAAACCACTCCTATTTCCTGTGGTGTTTTTTTTGTAATTCCATCATTGACACAACCATTGTAATTTTCTTGTGTTGCAAGGTGGCTCGAAAAAAAAAATATATATATATTAAAGGGGTTTTCTGGCATTTTAATAATGATGACCTATCCTCAGGATGGGTCATTATTACCAGATCAGCGGGGGTCCGACACCCGGCACTCCTGCTGATCAGCTGTTTGAAGAAAAGGCTGTGCTCCGTGTGAGCGTTGCCTTCCCTTAATTGTTTATCTGCTCACTGTCGACATCACAGCGGTGAGCAGGTGTAATTACAAGCCATCCCATTCACTTCAATTTGACAGCTCGTTCCCATTCAAGCCTTCTCTTCAATTAGCTGATCGGAGGGGGTGCTGGTGTCGGATGCCCACCAATCTGATATTGATGACCTATCCTGAGGTAGGTCATCAATATTAAAATCCCAGAAAACCCCTTTAAGAAAATATATATATTTTGTCCATGACTATAGTAGTGTAGTCATGCTGTGTAAAAAGCTGGTAGAGCTGTAAAATTATTTGTATTCAATGGCAATACAAGTAATAAATCATCTTTGACCAAAGACTGAATCTTTGATTTTTGCTATCTATACAAATAATACAATTTATTTTAAAGCTATTCAGTGAAAGGTTGACTTAACCATGGAAGAGACTGGGAAAAAATGGAAGAAACTTGAAAAGAACCTAAGTGAACTAAGGTACTTCAAGTATTCATAATTCGAGAATTTGAAAGTGATGCAATTCATTTTTCACTGATGGTTGTTAGGAGATGTAGATATTTTTTTTTTCACGGGTGTGAAAAACGCATCAAAAACTGATTGCACCCAGGCGGAAAAACTGAAACACTGAATTCAATCGCAGACAAAACTGACTAAACTTGCATGCAAAACCATCAGTTTTTACCCTGAACAGACCCTGAGAGAACCCGTAACGCTTGTGTGAAAGAGGACTTACATAGAGCTTCGGAGATATATGGTATATGGTATGTAATGCCACCACAATTTCCTTCTCGACTGTTTAGAGAGATATATACAGTGCTGCCCATAATTATTCATACCCCTGGCAAATTTTGACTTAAAGTTACTTTTATTCAACCAGAAATAAATTTTTTGACGGGAAATGACATAGGTGTCTCCCAAAAGATAATAAGATGATGTACAAGAGGCATTATTGTGGAAAAAAAAATAATTCTCAGCTGCTATTTGCATTTGAGCAAAAAATACAGGATGTTCCTCACTGTGGAAAATCTCAGAGGACGTGGTCGGAAGCCAAAAGTGACACCTGTGCTGGCCAGGAAGATAGTTAGACAGGTGAAAAAGAATCCAAGGATCACCACTAGAGTTGAGCGAACACCTGGATGTTCGGGTTCGAGAAGTTCGGCCGAAGTTCCCGGAAATGTTCGGGTTCGGGATCCGAACCCGACCCGAACTTCGTCCCGAACGCGAACCCCATTGAAGTCAATGGGGACCCGAACTTTTCGGCACTAAAAAAGCTGTAAAACAGCCCAGGAAAGGGCTAGAGGGCTGCAAAAGGCAGCAAAATGTAGTGAAATCCCCTGCAAACAAATGTGGATAGGGAAATTAATAAAAATAAAAATAAAATAAATAAAAATTAACCAATATCAATTGGAGAGAGGTCCCATAGCAGAGAATCAGGCTTCATGTCAGCAGAGAATCAGTCTTCATGTCATAGCAGAGAATCATGCTTCACATCACCCACCACTGGAACAGTCCATTGTCACATATTTAGGCCCAGGCACCCAGGCAGAGGAGAGAGGTCCCATAGCAGAGAATCTGGCTTCATGTCAGCAGAGAATCAGTCTTCATGTCATTGCAGAGAATCAGGCTTCATGTCACCCACCACTGGAACAGGCCACTGTCAGATATTTTTAGGCCCCGGCACCCAGACAGAGGAGAGAGGTCCCATAACAGAGATTCAGGCTTCATGTCAGCAGAGAATCAGGCTTCATGTCATAGCAGAGAATCAGGCTTCATGTCACCCACCACTGGAACAGGCCACTGTCAGATATTTTTAGGCCCCGGCACCCAGACAGAGGAGAGAGGTCCCATAACAGAGATTCAGGCTTCATGTCAGCAGAGAATCAGGCTTCATGTCATAGCAGAGAATCAGGCTTCATGTCACCCACCACTGGAACCGGCCACTGTCAGATATTTTTAGGCCCCGGCACCCAGACAGAGGAGAGAGGTCCCATAACAGAGATTCAGGCTTCATGTCAGCAGAGAATCAGTCTTCATGTCATAGCAGAGAATCAGGCTTCATGTCACCCACCACTGGAACAGGCCACTGTCAGATATTTTTAGGCCCCGGCACCCAGACAGAGGAGAGAGGTCCCATAACAGAGATTCAGGCTTCATGTCAGCAGAGAATCAGTCTTCATGACATAGCAGAGAATCAGGCTTCATGTCACCCACCACTGGAACAGGCCACTGTCAGATATTTTTAGGCCCCGGCACCCAGACAGAGGAGAGAGGTCCCATAACAGAGATTCAGGCTTCATGTCAGCAGAGAATCAGTCTTCATGTCATAGCAGAGAATCAGGCTTCATGTCACCCACCACTGGAACAGGCCACTGTCACATATTTAGGCCCAGGCACCCAGGCAGAGGAGAAAGGTCCCATAGCAGAGAATCTGGCTTCATGTCAGCAGAGAATCAGTCTTCATGTCATAGCAGAGAATCAGGCTTCATGTCACCCACCACTGGAACAGGCCACTATCAGATATTTTTAGGCCCCGGCATCCTGACAGAGGAGAGGTTCATTCAACTTTGGGTTGCCCCGCAATATAATGGTAAAATGAAAATAAAAATAGGATTGAATGAGGAAGTGCCCTGGAGTACAATAATATATGGTTAAGGGGAGGTAGTTAATGTCTAATCTGCACAAGGGATGGACAGGTCCTGTGGGATCCATGCCTGGTTCATTTTTATGAACGTCAGCTTGTCCACATTGGCTGTAGACAGGCGGCTGCGTTTGTCTGTAATGACGCCCCCTGCCGTGCTGAATACACGTTCAGACAAAACGCTGGCCGCCGGGCAGGCCAGCACCTCCAAGGCATAAAAGGCTAGCTCTGGCCACGTGGACAATTTGGAGACCCAGAAGTTGAATGGGGCCGAACCATCAGTCAGTACGTGGAGGGGTGTGCACAGGTACTGTTCCACCATGTTAGTGAAATGTTGCCTCCTGCTAACACGTTCCGTATCAGGTGGTGGTGCAGTTAGCTGTGGCGTGGTGACAAAACTTTTTCACATCTCTGCCATGCTAACCCTGCCCTCAGAGGAGCTGGCCGTGACACAGCTGCGTTGGCGACCTCTTGCTCCTCCTCTGCCTTCGCCTTGGGCTTCCACTTGTTCCCCTGTGACATTTGGGAATGCTCTCAGTAGCGCGTCTACCAACGTGCGCTTGTACTCGCCCATCTTCCTATCACGCTCCAGTGCAGGAAGTAAGGTGGGCACATTGTCTTTGTACGGTTGATCCAGCAGGGTGGCAACCCAGTAGTCCGCACACGTTAAAATGTGGGCAACTCTGCTGTCGTTGCGCAGGCACTGCAGCATGTAGTCGCTCATGTATGCCAGGCTGCCCAGAGGTAAGGACAAGCTGTCCTCTGTGGGAGGCGTATCGTCATCGTCCTGCATTTCCCCCCAGCCACGCACCAGTGATGGGCCCGAGCTGCGTTGGGTGCCACCCCGCTATAAACATGCTTCATCCTCATTCTCCTCCACCTCCTCCTCATCCTCGTCCTCCTCGTCCTCCAGTAGTGGGCCCTGTCTGGCCACATTTGTACCTGGCCTCTGCTGTTGCAAAAAACCTCCCTCTGAGTCACTTCGAAGAGACTGGCCTGAAAGTGCTAAAAATGACCCCTCTTCCTCCTCCTCCTGGGCCACCTCCTCTTCCATCGTCGCCCTAAGTGTTTTCTCAAGGAGGCATAGAAGTTGTATTGTAACACTGATAACGGCATCATCGCCACTGGCCATGTTGGTGGAATACTCGAAACAGCGCAACAGGGCACACAGGTCTCGCATGGAGGCCCAGTCATTTGTGGTGAAGTGGTGCTGTTCCGCAGTGCGACTGACCCGTGCGTGCTGCAGCTGAAACTCCACTATGGCCTGCTGCTGCTCGCACAGTCTGTCCAGCATGTGCAAGGTGGAGTTCCACCTGGTGGGCACGTCGCATATGAGGCGGTGAGCGGGAATGCCGAAGTTACGCTGTAGCGCAGACAGGCGAGCAGCGGCAGGGTGTGAACGCCGGAAGCGCGAACAGACGGCCCGCACTTTATGCAGCAGCTCTGACATGTCGGGGTAGTTGCGAATGAACTTGTGCACCACCAAATTCAGCACATGCGCCAGGCAAGGGATGTGCGTCAAATCGGCTAGTCCCAAAGCTGCAATGTGATTTCGCCCATTATCGCACACCACCAGGCCGGGCTTGAGGCTCACCGGCAGCAACCACTCGTCGGTCTGTTGTTCTATACCCCGCCACAACTCCTGTGCGGTGTGGGGCCTGTCCCCCAAACATATGAGTTTCAGAATGGCCTGCTGACGTTTACCCCGGGCTGTGCTGAAGTTGGTGGTGAAGGTGTGTGGCTGACTGGATGAGCAGGTGGAAGAAGAGGAGGAGGAAGCTGAGTAGGAGGAGGAGGAGACAGGAGGCAAAGAATGTTGCCCTGCGATCCTTGGCGGCGGAAGGACGTGCGCCAAACAGCTCTCCGCCTGGGGCCCAGCCGCCACTACATTTACCCAGTGTGCAGTTAGGGAGATATAGCGTCCCTGGCCGTGCTTACTGGTCCACGTATCTGTGGTTAGGTGGACCTTGCCACAGATGGCGTTGCGCAGTGCACACTTGATTTTATCGGATACTTGGTTGTGCAGGGAAGGCACGGCTCTCTTGGAGAAGTAGTGGCGGCTGGGAACAACATACTGTGGGACAGCAAGCGACATGAGTTGTTTGAAGCTGTCTGTGTCCACCAGCCTAAATGACAGCATTTAATAGGCCAGTAGTTTAGAAATGCTGGCATTCAGGGCCAGGAATCGAGGGTGGCTAGGTGGGAATTTACGCTTTCTCTCAAATGTTTGTGAGATGGAGAGCTGAACGCTGCCGTGTGACATGGTTGAGATGCTTGGTGACGCAGGTGGTGGTGTTGGTGGTACATCCCATGTTTGCTGGGCGGCAGGTGCCAACATTCCTCCAGAGGCGGAGGAAGAGGCCGAGGCGGCGGCAGCAGCAGAAGATGTCGAGGCGGCAGCAGCAGAAGAGGTAGCAGGGGGACTTCATTGTTTTTAAGGTGTTTACTCCACTGCAGTTCATGCTTTGTATGCAGGTGCCTGGTCATGCAGGTTGTGCCAAGGTTCAGAACGTTAATGCCTCGCTTCAGGCTCTGATGGGACAGCGTGAAAACCACTCGGGTCTTGTCGTCAGCACATCGTTTGAAGAAGTGCCATGCCAGGGAACTCCTTGAAGCTGCCTTTGGGGTGCTCGGTCCCAGATGGCGGCGGTCAGTAGCAGGCGGAGTCTCTTGACGGCGGGTGTTCTGCTTTTGCCCACTGCTCCCTCTTTGTCTTTTGCTACGCTGTTGGCTCGGTCTCACCACTGCCTCTTCCTCCGAACTGTGAAAGTCAGTGGCACGACCTTCATTCCATGTGGGGTCTAGGACCTCATCGTCCCCTGCATCGTCTTCATCCCTGACCTCCGATTCAGTCTGCACACTGCAGAAAGACGCAGCAGTTGGAACCTGTGTTTCGTCATTATCAGAAACGTGCTGAGGTGGTATTCCCATGTCCTCATCATCAGGAAACATAAGTGGTTGTGTGTTAGTGCATTCTATGTCTTCCACCGCTGGGGAAGATCTAGGTAGATGCCCTTGGGAAACCCTGTCAGCAGAGTCTTCAAACAGCATAAGAGACTGCTGCATAACTTGAGGCTCAGGCAGTTTCCCTGATATGCATGGGGGTGATGTGACAGACTGATGGGCTTGGTTTTCATGCGCCATCTGTGCGCTTTCTGCAGAAGACTGGGTGGGAGATAATGTGAACGTGCTGGATCCACTGTCGGCCACCCAATTGACTAATGTCTGTACCTGCTCAGGCCTTACCATCCTTAGAACGGCATTGGGCCCCACCAAATATGGCTGTAAATTCTGGCGGCTACTGGGACCTGAGGTAGTTGGTACACTAGGACGTTTGGCTGTGGCAGAACGGCCACGTCCTCTCCCAGCACCAGAGGGTCCGCTAACACCACCACGACCATGTCCGCGTCCCTTACTAGATGTTTTCCTCATTGTTACCGTTCACCACAATAAGAAAAATATTATTTGGCCCAATGTATTGAATTCAAATTCAGGCCTTTTTTTACAGACACCTAACACTATCTGGCTATCTATTTAGGTACCGTATTACACTAATACAGGCACACTAGTAATGACAGATTTAGCTGAATATAAATTTAAGGCCTATTATTTAGGCGCTGGGTGACAGGTATACGTTTACGGACAGAATTAGACTTGGATCTGCACAGTAGCGTGTGTGTGAAGTTATTGAGAATTACCCTATCAGCACCTTGAATCTAATATACCCTTTTAGGGATAGATTTAAAGTAGGCCTGATACAGCAGAAACCACTAATTTAGAGAATTGCAAAATTGGGAATTGTATTTCATTCCAGAACAAAAACTGTGCTTTGACGGACACTAAATAACTTGACCAGCTAAAGCAATAATGACAAATTTGGATGAATATAAATTTGAGGCCTATTTTTTAGGCGCTGGGTGACAGGTATACATTTACACACAGAATTAGACTTGCAATTGAACAGTAGCATGTGTGTGAAGTTATTGAGAATAACCCTATCTGCACCTTGAATCTTATATACCCTTTTATGGATAGATTTAAAGTAGGCCTGATACAGCAGAAACCACTAATTTAGAGAATTGCAAAATTGAGAATTGTATTTCAACCCAGAACAAAAACTGTGCTTTGACGGACACTAAATAACTTGACCAGCTAAAGCAATAATGACAGATTTGGATGAATATAAATGTGAGGCCTATTTTTTAGGCGCTGGGTGACAGGTATACGTTTACACACAGAATTAGACTTGGAATTGAACAGTAGCGTGTGTGTGAAGTTATTGAGAATAACCCTATCTGCACCTTGAATCTTATATACCCTTTTAGGGATAGATTTAAAATAGGCCTGATACAGCAGAAACCACTAATTTAGAGAATTGCAAAATTGGGAATTGTATTTCAACCCAGAACAAAAACTGTGCTTTGACGGACACTAAATAACTTGACCAGCTAAAGCAATAATGACAGATTTGGATGAATATAAATGTGAGGCCTATTTTTTAGGCGCTGGGTGACAGGTATACGTTTACACACAGAATTAGACTTGGAATTGAACAGTAGCGTGTGTGTGAAGTTATTGAGAATAACCCTATCTGCACCTTGAATCTTATATACCCTTTTAGGGATAGATTTAAAATAGGCCTGATACAGCAGAAACCACTAATTTAGAGAATTGCAAAATTGGGAATTGTATTTCAACCCAGAACAAAAACTGTGCTTTGACGGACACTAAATAACTTGACCAGCTAAAGCAATAATGACAGATTTGGATGAATATAAATTTGAGGCCTATTTTTTAGGCACTGGGTGACAGGTATATGTTTACACACAGAATTAGACTTGGAATTGAACAGTAGCGTGTGTGTGAAGTTATTGAGAATAACCCTATCTGCACCTTGAATCTTATATACCCTTTTATGGATAGATTTAAAGTAGGCCTGATACAGCAGAAACCACTAATTTAGAGAATTGCAAAATTGAGAATTGTATTTCAACCCAGAACAAAAACTGTGCTTTGACGGACACTAAATAACTTGACCAGCTAAAGCAATAATGACAGATTTGGATGAATATAAATGTGAGGCCTATTTTTTAGGCGCTGGGTGACAGGTATACGTTTACACACAGAATTAGACTTGGAATTGAACAGTAGCGTGTGTGTGAAGTTATTGAGAATAACCCTATCTGCACCTTGAATCTTATATACCCTTTTAGGGATAGATTTAAAATAGGCCTGATACAGCAGAAACCACTAATTTAGAGAATTGCAAAATTGGGAATTGTATTTCAACCCAGAACAAAAACTGTGCTTTGACGGACACTAAATAACTTGACCAGCTAAAGCAATAATGACAGATTTGGATGAATATAAATTTGAGGCCTATTTTTTAGGCACTGGGTGACAGGTATATGTTTACACACAGAATTAGACTTGGAATTGAACAGTAGCGTGTGTGTGAAGTTATTGAGAATAACCCTATCTGCACCTTGAATCTTATATACCCCTTTAGGGATAGATTTAAAGTAGGCCTCATACAGCAGAAACCACTAATTTAGAGAATTGTAAAATTGGGAATTGTATTTCAACCCAGAAAAAAAACTGTGCTTTGACGGACACTAAATAACTTGACCAGCTAAAGCAATAATGACAGATTTGGATGAATATAAATTTGAGGCCTATTTTTTAGGCGCTGGGTGACAGGTATACGTTTACACACAGAATTAGACTTAGAATTGAACAGTAGCGCGTGTGTGAAGTTATTGAGAATAACCCTATCTGCACCTTGAATCTTATATACCCTTTTAGGGATAGATTTAAAGTAGGCCTGATACAGCAGAAACCACTAATTTAGAGAATTGCAAAATTGGGAAATGTATTTCAACCCAGAACAAAAACTGTGCTTTGACGGACACTAAATAACTTGACCAGCTAAAGCAATAATGACAGATTTGGATGAATATAAATGTGAGGCCTATTTTTTAGGCGCTGGGTGACAGGTATACGTTTACACACAGAATTAGGCTTGGAATTGAACAGTAGCGTGTGTGTGAAGATATTGAGAATAACCCTATCTGCACCTTGAATCTTATATACCCTTTTAGGGATAGATTTAAAGTAGGCCTGATACAGCAGAAACCACTAATTTAGAGAATTGCAAAATTGGGAATTGTATTTCAACCCAGAACAAAAACTGTGCTTTGACGGACACTAAATAACTTGACCAGCTAAAGCAATAATGACAGATTTGGATGAATATAAATGTGAGGCCTATTTTTTAGGCGCTGGGTGACAGGTATACGTTTACACACAGAATTAGACTTGGAATTGAACAGTAGCGTGTGTGTGAAGTTATTGAGAATAACCCTATCTGCACCTTGAATCTTATATACCCTTTTAGGGATAGATTTAAAATAGGCCTGATACAGCAGAAACTACTAATTTAGAGAATTGCAAAATTGGGAATTGTATTTCAACCCAGAACAAAAACTGTGCTTTGACGGACACTAAATAACTTGACCAGCTAAAGCAATAATGACAGATTTGGATGAATATAAATTTGAGGCCTATTTTTTAGGCGCTGGGTGACAGGTATACGTTTACACACAGAATTAGACTTGGAATTGAACAGTAGCGCGTGTGTGAAGTTATTGAGAATAACCCTATTTGCACCTTGAATCTTATATACCCTTTTAGGGATAGATTTAACCACCTCCGGACCGCCTAACGCAGGATCGCGTTCCGGAGGTGGCAGCCCTGCGCAGAGTCACGCATATATGCGTCATCTCGCGATGGGCGAAATTTCCTGTGAACGCGCGCACACAGGCGCGCGCGCTCACAGGAACGGAAGGTAAGAGAGTTGATCTCCAGCCTGCCAGCGGCGATCGTTCGCTGGCAGGCTGGAGATGTGTTTTTTTTAACCCCTAACAGGTATATTAGACGCTGTTTTGATAACAGCGTCTAATATACCTGCTACCTGGTCCTCTGGTGGTCCCCTTTGTTTGGATCGACCACCAGAGGACACAGGTAGCTCAGTAAAGTCCCACCAAGCACCACTACACTACACTACACCCCCCCCCCGTCACTTATTAACCCCTTATTAGCCCCTGATCACCCCTGATCACCCCATATAGACTCCCTGATCACCCCCCTGTCATTGATCACCCCCCTGTCATTGATTACCCCCCTGTAAAGCTCCATTCAGATGTCCGCATGATTTTTACGGATCCACTGATAGATGGATCGGATCCGCAAAACGCATCCGGACGTCTGAATGAAGCCTTACAGGGGCGTGATCAATGACTGTGGTTATCACCCCATATAGACTCCCTGATCACCCCCCCTGTCATTGATTACACCCCTGTCATTGATCAACCCCCTGTAAAGCTCCATTCAGATGTCCGCATGATTTTTACGGATGCACTGATAGATGGATCCGATCCGCAAAACGCATCCGGACGTCTGAATGAAGCCTTACAGGGGCGTGATCAATGACTGTGGTGATCACCCCATATAGACTCCCTGATCACCCCCCTGTAAAGCTCCATTCAGATGTCCGCATGATTTTTACGGATGCACTGATAGATGGATCCGATCCGCAAAACGCATCCGGACGTCTGAATGAAGCCTTACAGGGGCGTGATCAATGACTGTGGTGATCACCCCATATAGACTCCCTGATCACCCCCCTGTCATTGATCACCCCCCTGTAAAGCTCCATTCAGATGTCCGCATGATTTTTACGGATGCACTGATAGATGGATCCGATCCGCAAAACGCATCCGGACGTCTGAATGAAGCCTTACAGGGGCATGATCAATGACTGTGGTGATCACCCCATATAGACTCCCTGATCACCCCCCTGTCATTGATCACCCCCCTGTAAAGCTCCATTCAGATGTCCGCATGATTTTTACGGATCCACTGATAGATGGATCGGATCCGCAAAACGCATCCGGACGTCTGAATGAAGCCTTACAGGGGAGTGATCAATGACTGTGGTGATCACCCCATATAGACTCCCTGATCACCCCCCTGTCATTGATTACCCCCCTGTAAAGCTCCATTCAGATGTCCGCATGATTTTTACGGATGCACTGATAGATGGATCGGATCCGCAAAACGCATCCGGACGTCTGAATGAAGCCTTACAGGGGCGTGATCAATGACTGTGGTGATCACCCCATATAGACTCCCTGATCACCCCCCTGTCATTGATCAACCCCCCTGTCATTGATCACCCCCCCTGTCATTGATCACCCCCCTGTCATTGATCACCCCCCTGTCATTGATCACCCCTCTGTAAGGCTCCATTCAGATATTTTTTTGGCCCAAGTTAGCAGAATTTTTTTTTTTTTTCTTACAAAGTCTCATATTCCACTAACTTGTGTCAAAAAATAAAATCTCACATGAACTCACCATACCCCTCACGGAATCCAAATGCGTAAAATTTTTTAGACATTTATATTCCAGACTTCTTCTCACGCTTTAGGGCCCCTAGAATGCCAGGGCAGTATAAATACCCCACATGTGACCCCATTTCGGAAAGAAGACACCCCCAGGTATTCCGTGAGGGGCATATTGAGTCCATGAAAGATTGAAATTTTTGTCCCAAGTTAGCGGAACGGGAGACTTTGTGAGAAAAAAATTAAAAATATCAATTTCCGCTAACTTGTGCCAAAAAAAAAAAATTTCTATGAACTCGCCATGCCCCTCATTGAATACCTTGGGGTGTCTTCTTTCCAAAATGGGGTCACATGTGGGGTATTTATACTGCTCTGGCATTCTAGGGGCCCCAAAGCGTGAGAAGAAGTCTGGTATCCAAATGTCTAAAAATGCCCTCCTAAAAGGAATTTGGGCACCTTTGCGCATCTAGGCTGCAAAAAAGTGTCACACATCTGGTATCGCCGTACTCAGGAGAAGTTGGGGAATGTGTTTTGGGGTGTCATTTTACATATACCCATGCTGGGTGAGAGAAATATCTTGGTCAAATGCCAACTTTGTATAAAAAAATGGGAAAAGTTGTCTTTTGCCAAGATATTTCTCTCACCCAGCATGGGTATATGTAAAATGACACCCCAAAACACATTCCCCAACTTCTCCTGAATACGGCGATACCACATGTGTGACACTTTTTTGCAGCCTAGGTGGGCAAAGGGGCCCATATTCCAAAGAGCACCTTTAGGATTTCACAGGTCATTTACCTACTTACCACACATTAGGGCCCCTGGAAAATGCCAGGGCAGTATAACTACCCCACAAGTGACCCCATTTTGGAAAGAAGACACCCCAAGGTATTCCGTGAGGGGCATGGCGAGTTCCTAGAATTTTTTATTTTTTGTCACAAGTTAGTGGAAAATGATGATTTTTTTTTTTTTTTTTTTTCATACAAAGTCTCATATTCCACTAACTTGTGACAAAAAATAAAAAGTTCCATGAACTCACTATGCCCATCAGCGAATACCTTGGGGTCTCTTCTTTCCAAAATGGGGTCACTTGTGGGGTAGTTATACTGCCCTGGCATTCTAGGGGCCCAAATGTGTGGTAAGGAGTTTGAAATCAAATTCTGTAAAAAATGACCTGTGAAATCCGAAAGGTGCTCTTTTGAATATGGGCCCCTTTGCCCACCTAGGCTGCAAAAAAGTGTCACACATCTGGTATCTCCGTAATCGGGAGAAGTTGGGGAATGTGTTTTGGGGTGTCATTTTACATATACCCATGCTGGGTGAGAGAAATATCTTGGCAAAAGACAACTTTTCCCATTTTTTTATACAAAGTTGGCATTTGACCAAGATATTTATCTCACCCAGCATGGGTATATGTAAAAAGACACCCCAAAACACATTCCTCAACTTCTCCTGAATACAGAGATACCAGATGTGTGACACTTTTTTGCAGCCTAGGTGGGCAAAGGGGCCCACATTCCAAAGAGCACCTTTCGGATTTCACAGGTCATTTACCTACTTACCACACATTTGGGCCCCTAGAATGCCAGGGCAGTATAACTACCCCACAAGTGACCCCATTTTGGAAAGAAGAGACCCCAAGGTATTCGCTGATGGGCATAGTGAGTTCATGGAAGTTTTTATTTTTTGTCACAAGTTTGTGGAATATGAGACTTTGTATGAAAAAAAAAAATAAAAAAAAAAATCATCATTTTCCACTAACTTGTGACAAAAAATAAAAAATTCTAGGAACTCGCCATGCCCCTCACGGAATACCTTGGGGTGTCTTCTTTCCAAAATGGGGTCACTTGTGGGGTAGTTATACTGCCCTGGTATTCTAGGGGCCCAAATGTGTGGTAAGGAGTTTGAAATCAAATTCAGGAAAAAATGAGGAGTGAAATCCGAAAGGTGCTCTTTGGAATATGGGCCCCTTTGCCCACCTAGGCTGCAAAAAAGTGTCACACATCTGGTATCCCCGTACTCAGGAGAAGTTGAGGAATGTGTTTTGGGGTGTCTTTTTACATATACCCATGCTGGGTGAGATAAATATCTTGGTCAAATGACAACTTTGTATAAAAAAATGGGAAAAGTTGTCTTTTGCCAAGATATTTCTCTCACCCAGCATGGGTATATATAAAATGACACCCCAAAACACATTCCCCACCTTCTCCTGAGTACGGAGATACCAGATGTGTGACACTTTTTTGCAGCCTAGGTGGGCAAAGGGGCCCATATTCCAAAGAGCACCTTTCGGATTTCACTGGTCATTTTTTACAGAATTTGATTTCAAACTCCTTACCACACATTTGGGCCCCTAGAATGCCAGGGCAGTATAACTTCCCCACAAGTGACCCCATTTTGGAAAGAAGAGACCCCAAGGTATTCGCTGATGGGCATAGTGAGTTCATAGAACTTTTTATTTTTTGTCACAAGTTAGTGGAATATGAGACTTTGTAAGAAAAAAAAAAAAAAAAAAAAAAATCATAATTTTCCGCTAACTTGTGACAAAAAATAAAAAGTTCTATGAACTCACTATGCCCATCAGTGAATACCTTAGTGTGTGTACTTTCAGAAATGGGGTCATTTGTGGGGTGTTTGTACTGTCTGGGCATTATAGAACCTCAGGAAACATGACAGGTGCTCAGAAAATCAGAGCTGCTTCAAAAAGCGGAAATTCACATTTTTGTACCATAGTTTGTAAACGCTATAACTTTTACCCAAACCATTTTTTTTTTACCCAAACATTTTTTTTTTATCAAAGACATGTAGAACTATAAATTTAGAGCAAAATTTCTATATGGATGTCGTTTTTTTTGCAAAATTTTACAACTGAAAGTGAAAAATGTCATTTTTTTGCAAAAAAAATCGTTAAATTTCGATTAATAACAAAAAAAGTAAAAATGTCAGCAGCAATGAAATACCACCAAATGAAAGCTCTATTAGTGAGAAGAAAAGGAGGTAAAATTCATTTGGGTGGTAAGTTGCATGACCGAGCAATAAATGGTGAAAGTAGTGTAGGTCAGAAGTGTAAAAAGTGGCCTGGTCTTTCAGGGTGTTTAAGCACTGGGGGCTGAGGTGGTTAAAGTAGGCCTGATACAGCAGAAACCACTAATTTAGAGAATTGCAAAATTGGGAATTGTATTTCAACCCAGAACAAAAACTGTGCTTTGACGGACACTAAATAACTTGACCAGCTAAAGCAATAATGACAGATTTGGATGAATATAAATGTGAGGCCTATTTTTTAGGCGCTGGGTGACAGGTATACGTTTACACACAGAATTAGACTTGGAATTGAACAGTAGCGTGTGTGTGATGTCATTGAGAATAACCCTATCTGCACCTTGAATCTTATATACCCTTTTAGGGATAGATTTAAAGTAGGCCTGATACAGCAGAAACCACTAATTTAGAGAATTGCAAAATTGGGAATTGTATTTCAACCCAGAACAAAAACTGTGCTTTGACGGACACTAAATAACTTGACCAGCTAAAGCAATAATGACAGATTTGGATGAATATAAATTTGAGGCCTATTTTTTAGGCGCTGGGTGACAGGTATACGTTTACACACAGAATTAGACTTGGAATTGAACAGTAGCGTGTGTGTGAAGTTATTGAGAATAACTTAGTGACAGGCTCAGCTTTACCCTGATGTAGGATATAGCCAAAAAATAACCACACTATTGATGGTTAAATGCACTTGGTGACAGGCTCAGCTTGCCCCTGATGTAGTATATGGCCAAAAAATAACCACACTATTGATGGTTAAATGCACTTGATGACAGCTTGACCCTGATGTAGGATATAGCCAAAAAATATCCACACTATTGATGGTTAAATGCATTTTGTTACAGGCTCAGCTTGCCCCTGATGTAGTATATGGGCAAAAAATAACCACACTATTGATGGTTAAATGCACTTGATGACAGCTTCACCCTGATGTAGGATATAGCCAAAAAATAACCACACTATTGATGGTTAGATGCACTTTGTGACAGGCTCAGCTTGCCCCTGATGTAGTATATAGCCAAAAAATAACCACACTATTGATGGTTAAATGCACTTGATGACAGCTTGACCCTGATGTAGGATATAGCCAAAAAATAACCACACCATTGATGGTTAAATGCACTTATTAACAGGCTCAGCTTGCCCCTGATGTAGTATATGGCCAAAAAATAACCACACTATTGATGGTTAAATGCACTTGATGACAGCTTGACCCTGATGTAGGATATAGCAAAAAATATCCACACTATTGATGGTTAAATGCATTTTGTTACAGGCTCAGCTTGCCCCTGATGTAGTATATGGGCAAAAAATAACCACACTATTGATGGTTAAATGCACTTGATGACAGCTTCACCCTGATGTAGGATATAGCCAAAAAATAACCACACTATTGATGGTTAGATGCACTTGGTGACAGGCTCAGCTTGCCCCTGATGTAGTATATAGCCCAAAAATAACCACACTATTGATGGTTAAATGCACTTGATGACAGCTTGACCCTGATGTAGGATATAGCCAAAAAATAACCACACCATTGATGGTTAAATGCACTTATTAACAGGCTCAGCTTGCCCCTGATGTAGTATATGGCCAAAAAATAACCACACTATTGATGGTTAAATGCACTTGATGACAGCTTGACCCTGATGTAGGATATAGCAAAAAATAACCACACTATTGATGGTTAAATGTATTTGTTGGCAGCTTGTGCTGGCGCACCACAAGCCACAAAATGGCCGCCGATCACCCCAGAAAAAAGTGACTGAAAAACGCTCTGTGCAGCCTAAAAATAGTGAGCAATTGAATAGCAGCAGTTCAATGATCCACAGCTGTAGATCGATCACTGAATGAAGTCTTTTGGAGGAGTAAATCACTGCCTAATCTCGCCCTAACGTCGCAGCTGCAACCTCTCCCTACACTTGTATCAGCAGAGTGACGTGCAGCGCTACGTGACCCAAGCTTATAGAGAGGCTGGGTCACATGCTGCACTGGCCAATCACAGCCATGCCAATAGTAGGCATGGCTGTGATGGCCTCTTGGGGCAAGTAGTATGACGCTTTTTGCAGCCTTTCAAAAAGCGCCAAGAAAGCGCCGAACACCCAACCCAGACTTTTACGAAATTGTATACAGTTCGGGTTCGCTCATCCCTAATCACCACCAAGGCCATCCTGGTGAATCTGGGCTCTGCTGGTGGCAAATGTCTCAAGGCAGACAATTTCAACGGACACTGCACGCTGCTGGGTTCCACGGATGCAGACCAGGCACACAAAAGCTTGCTCGGCCTTTGCAAAAGCTCATCTGGACAAAGAAGACTTCTGGCTATCTGTGTTATGGTCAGATGAAACAAAAATTGAATTGTTTGGTCAGAATGATGTTTCCTTAATTTGGCATAAAAAAGGAGAAGCCTTCAACCCAAAGAACACCATGCCCACTGTCAAACATGGTGGTGGGAACCTAATGCTTTGGGGGTGTTTTTCAGCCAATGGACCAGGAAACCTAATCACAGTAAGGCCTATTGCACACGACCGTATGGCTTTTTTAGTGTTTTGCGGTTTGTTTTTCACGGATCCGTTGTACCATTTTCTGTTTCCGTTGTGTTTCCGTTTTTGTTCCGTTTTTCTGTTCCGTTTTTCCGTATGGCATATACAGTATACAGTAATTACATAGATTAAATTGGGCTGGGCATAACATTTTCAATAGATGGTTCAGCAAAAAACGGAACGGAAACGGAAGACATACGGATGGATTTCCGTATGTGTTCCGTTTTTTTTGCGGACCCATTGACTTGAATGGAGCCACGGAACGTGATTTGTGGGCAATAATAGGACATGTTTTATGTTAGAATGGAATGGAAAAACGGAAATACGGAAACGGAATGCATACGGAGTACATTCCGTTTGTTTTGCGGAACCATTGAAATGAATGGTTCCGTATACCAACCGTATAGGGAATGCAAAAAACAGCCAGTAAACGGGAAAAAAAAAATGGCCGTGTGCAGGGGGCCTAAACGGCACCATGAAAAAAAGAGCAATACATGAGGATTCTCAACGACAACATCAGGCAGTCTACAGAGAAACTTGGCCTTGGGCACCAGTGGACATTTCAGCATGACAATGACCCAAAACACACAGCAAAAGTGGTGAAGAAATGGTTAGCAGACAACAACATTAACGTTTTGAAGTGGCCCCGCCAGAGTCCAGACTTGAATCCAATTGAGAATCTGTGGAGGGAGCTAAAGATCAGGGTGATGGCAAGAAGACCCTCCAACCTGAAAGATTTGGAGCTCATTGCTAAAGATGAATGGGCAAAAATACCTGTGGAGACATGCAAAAAGCTGTTCTGCAATTATAGGAAGCGTTTGATTGCTGTAATAGCCAATAAAGGCTTTTCTATTGATTATTGAGAAGGGTATGAATAATTTTGGACTGGACACTTTTTGCTCAAATGTAAATAAAAGCTGAAAAATGTTTTTTTTCCCCCATAATAATAACTCTTGTACATCGTCTTATTATCTTTTGGGAGACACCTATGTCATTTCCAGTCAAAAAAATTACTTGCTGGTTGAATAAAATTAACTTTAAGTCAAAATTTGCCAGGGGTATGAATATTTATGGGCAGCACTGTAGTTATATATTTCTATGTATTTAAAAGTAGGGATCAATGCTTGAAAGGTGTCTCAGAGTGAAGCATGCGAGAACATTATGCCACATCGACAGGAGGAAATCTATGAAGCATGATAGTCCACCTCTTAATACAGGTGAATGTGGACTAGAAGGATAGACAGCAGGGGCACTGCCAAGCAGTGATGGCCAGTTCGAATTGTTCGCCCGCAAACATATGCGGGCTGCTATCTTTTTTCACAAGTCTGGCGAGGCACAGGTAAGGCTCCATTCACACGTCCGTGGTGTGTTGCGGATCCGCAACACACCCGTCCGTCACCCCTATAGAAATGCCTTTTCTTGTCCGCAGCTGCGGACAAGAATAGGACATGTTCTATCTTTTGCGGAGGTGCAGACTCGAAGAACGGGGCCGCACTCCGCAAATGCGGATGCAGACAGCACACTGTGTGCTGTCCGCATCCATTCCGTCCCCATAGAGAATGAATGGGTCCGCACCTGTTCAGCAAAATTACGGAACGGATGCGGACCTATTTGCGGACGTGTGAATGGAGCCTAAGCCCTTACCTGTGCCTGTGCGCGAGCCGGTCTGAAAACGAGTGCGGTCAGCGGGAGCAGGCAGTTCCGAGAACAGCCACCGGGGGCCTTCATTGGGCTGTTCTCAGAACTGCCTGCTCCCAGTGACCGCATTTGTTTTCAGACCGGCTCGCGGCACAGGCACAGGTAAGGGCTAACCTGTGCCTCGCCGGACTTGTGAAAAAAGATAGCAGCCCTCATATGTTCGCGGGCAAACAATGCGAACTGGCCATCACTGCTGCCAAGGATGAAAATGTAATGTACTTAAAAAACTGAACAATGGGGGAAATGTAATATATATATATATATAGACCAAAAGTTTGAACACACCTTCTCATTCAAAGAGTTTTCTTTATTTTCATGACTATGAAGGCATCAAAACTATGAATTAACACATGTGGAATTATATACATAACAAACAAGTGTGAAACAACTGAAAATATGTCATATTCTAGGTTCTTCAAAGTAGCCACCTTTTGCTTTGATTACTGCTTTGCACACTCTTGGCATTCTCTTGATGAGCCTCAAGAGGTAGTCCCCTGAAATGGTCTTCCAGCAGTCTTGAAGGAGTTCCCAGAGATGCTTAGCACTTGTTGGCCCTTTTGCCTTCACTCTGCGGTCCAGCTCACCCCAAACCATCTCAAATGGGTTCAGGTCCGGTGACTGTGGAGGCCAGGTCATCTGGCGCAGCACCCCATCACTCTCCTTCATGGTCAAATAGCCCGTACTTTCAAAGTTTTCCCAATTTTTCAGCTGACTTACTGACCTTCATTTCTTAAAGTAATGATGGCCACTCGTTTTTCTTTACTTAGCTGCTTTTTTCTTGCCATAATACAAATTCTAACAGTCTATTCAGTAGGACTATCAGCTGTGTATCCACCTGACTTCTCCTCAACGCAACTGATGGTCCCAACCCCATTTATAAGGCAAGAAATCCCACTTATTCAACCTGACAGGGCACACCTGTGAAGTGAAAACCACTTCAGGGGACTACCTCTTGAAGCTCATCAAGAGAATGCCAAGAGTGTGCAAAGCAGTAATCAAAGCAAAAGGTGGCTACTTTGAAGAACCGAGAATATGACATATTTTCAGTTGTTTCACACTTGTTTGTTATGTATATAATTCCACATGTGTTAATTCATAGTTTTGATGCCTTCATAGTCATGAAAATAAAGAAAACTCTTTGAATGAGAAGGTGTGTCCAAACTTTTGGTCTGTACTGTATATATATATATATATATATATATATATATATAGTGTAAAGGAAGCTTATTACCCATAGCAACCAATCAGATTCCACCTATCATTTTTCAGAGCTCCTTTGTAAAATGAAAGGTGGAATCTGATTGGTTGCTATGGACAACTAAAAATGAAAGGTGGAATCTGATTGGTTGCTATGGACAACTAAGCCAGATTTCCTTTAAACCAGTTTTGATAATTCTCCTCCAATATTTTTTTTCCATGTATACTGAAATAATATTTCATTTAAAATCTGCAGTTCATAGTAGTACTTTTCATGGGACAACCCTGCGGGATAATAATAAGATAAAAGCACTCTTTCATCGTTGCCAAAAATGTATGCTCTGTAGACTGATAATTAAAAGTAGGCTTGAGCGAATCGAGCTTTGGGTCATAGATCCGAAGTTGATTCGTTCAAAAATTTTGTTTTATTGCTGTTTCCTTACAGCATTAAAATGTATTGACTCTGTGTAGGCAAATTTTTAAAAACATTTTAAAATTGCAATCCGAGGTGGGCTTTGGTACCGACACTTCGGATTGCTATTTTAAAATATTTTTAAATACGCAGAAAGAAATACTGTACTAATTAACCGAAGTCTTGCCAACTTCGGCCAAGACAAGTTTTGCCTACATGGAGACAATACATTTTAATGCTGTATGGAAACAGCATTAAAAACTCAATAAAAAAAATATAGACTTCAGATCGATGATCTGAAGCTCGATTCACTCAAGCCTAATTGAAAGTGAAAGCTTAGGTTCAATTAAATCTGGCCTAAAAGAAACACACTAAGGCCCCTTTCACACGAGCGAGTTTTCTTCGTGGGTGCAAAGCTTGACATGAACACATAGCACCCGCGCTGAATCCTGACCCATTCATTTCAATGGGTAAATGAGCGTTTTTTTTCACGCATCAGTTCTGCGTTACGTGAAAAACGCAGCATGTTCTATATTCTGCGTTTTTCACGCAGCCCTGGCCCCACAGCAGTGAATGGGGCTTCAGTGAAAAACTCATTGCATCTGGAAGCAAGTGCGGGTTTTTCACTGATGGTTGCTAAGAGATGTTGTTTGTAAACCTTCAGTTTTTTATCACGCGCATGAAAAACGAATCAAAATGCATTGCATTTGCGCGGAAAAAAATGAATTGCAGACAAAACTGACTGAACTTGCTTGCAAAATGGTGCAAGTTTTACTGAACGCACCCTGAATGCATCCAGACCTAATCCTTCACACGAGCGTGTCCGGATTAGGTCCGGATGTGTTCCAGTTCATTGCGGCAAACCCACGCGAGTAGGTACGCAATTGCAGTCAGTTTTGACTGCGATTGCGTTCCGATGTTCAGTTGCTAGGTGACGATCGGGATGGGGACCCGATCAATATTATTTCCCCTTATAACATGGTTATAAGGGAAAATAATAGCATTCTGAATACAGAATGCATAGTACAATAGTGCTGGAGGGGTTAAAAAATAATAATTATTTAACTCACCTTAATCCACTTGTTCGCGCAGCCGGCATCTATTCTGTCTTCATCTGTGAGGAAAAGGACCTTTGATGATGTCACTGCGTTCATCACATGGTCCATCACATAATCCATCTCCATGGTGATGGATCATGTGATGGACCATGTGATGAGCGTAGTGACATCATCAAAGGTCCTATTCCTCACAGATGAAGACAGAAGAGATGACGGCTGCGCGAACAAGTGTATTAAGGTGAGTTATTTTATTTTTATTTTTTTTAACCCCTCCAGCCCTATTTTACTATGCATTCTGTATTCAGAATGCTATTATTTTCCCTTATAACCATGTTATAAGGGGAAATAATAATGATCGGGTCCCCATCCCACTTGCTTGCGGATGCTTGCGATTTTCACGCAACCCCATTCATTTCTATGGGGCCTGCGTTACGTGAAAAACGCACAAAGAGGAGCATGCTGCGATTTTCACGCAACGCACAAGTGATGCGTGAAAATCACCGCTCATGTGCACAGCCCCATAGAAATGAGTAGGTCCGGATTCAGTGCGGGTGCAATGTGTTCACCTCACGCATTGCACCCGCGCGGAATTCTCGCCCGTGTGAAAGGGGCCTAAGGGAAGCAAATTAAAAGGATTGTCTAGGATTACAAAAACATAGTTCTATTCTTCCAGAAACAGCGCCACACTTGGTCATAGGTTGTGTCTAGTATTGCAGCTCAGCAACCCTGAAGTGGATGTGGCTGAGCTGCAATGCCACACACAATCTATGGACAGACGTGGTGCAGTTTCTGGTAATATTTTTTTCTAATTATTCTCTGCTGCTTCCATAACTTATGGAACTATCAATTCTGCTCTCTACCAGAATATCCTGAAAAATAATGGGGCATTAATATGCATCTAAACATTTCAGTTTTCTGTCACAAATGAACTTGCATTGTTGTATGACCAATGTGTAGACAAGATGACTATATTTCATAAGGTTTGACCCCTTGTTTGCCAAGTTTTTTGTGCTGTCCACACAGAGGGCTTGTCCATAAAATGGCTGCTGACGGAGGGCCATGTGACCAGGCTAATTACTTCCATGTGATGTCACCTCTATAAACTGCACCTGCCATCTATATTTGTACTGTTGGGAGTTTAGTGCATATAGGGAGAGTATAATCAATCAATCAATCAATCAAGCCAAGGTGGGCAGAGAAAAGTCAGAAGTAAGCCACCCAGCAGACTCTTCTCATGGTGGCCAACTCTATGCTTTCTCTGGGAGGCCCCAATATCTCAGAATGAAACTTATTTGCAATAAGGGAGCCTATTGCTATTTTTTGCTGCATGAATCTGCAGACAGGTTCCCTTTAAGATCTGTATTTCATCTAGCCTTTGTAACATATTAAAATGTATTTATAGATTTAATGCAATGAAGTGTGACAAATATGCAAAATGTAAGCATTCAGAAATGAGGGCAAATAGTTTTAAAAGTACAGTGTTGTTTCATATAGCATTAATCTTGTAAAACCATCATTTGCACTAGTCTAAGGCTACTTTCACATTAGCGTTTTTTGTGGATCCGTCATGGATCTGCAAAAACGCTTCCGTTACAATAATACAACCGCATGCATCCATCATGAACGGATCCGGTTGTATTATGTCTTCTATAGCCATGACGGATCCGTCTTGAACACCATTGAAAGTCAATAGGGGACGGATCCGTTTTCTATTGTGTCAGAGAAAATGGATCTGTCCCCATTGACTTACATTGTGTCTCAGGACAGATCCATCTTGCTCCGCACCACATCGCAGACAGAAAAACACTGCTTGCAGCGTTTTTCTGTCCGCGATGGGGATGCAACCAAATGTAACGGAATGCATTTTGGTGCATTCGGTTTCTTCAGTTCAGTTTTGTCCCCATTGACAATGAATGGGGACAAAAGTGAAGCTTTTTCTTCCGCTATGGAGATCCTATGATGGATCTCAATAGCGGAATTGAAAACACTAATGTGAAAGTAGCCTAACTGGTATCATTGTGAGAACAGCCATATTGCTACTTGCCAGTGGCATGCCAAGGGGAGGGGGGGGGGGAGGCGGTCAGGGGGTGCCCGAGCCTAGGAGCAATGAGCGATGCCTGTGTGGGCAGAGCAATGAGCGATGCCTGTGTGGGCAGAGCCTGCAGCCCGGTAATCTACATAGGCTCCGCCCACACACTGCTGCAGAGCGATCTGTATCTGCAGGGGGGAGAGGACTGTGAGCTTCAGGAGCGGGACAAGGTGAGTAGGTACTTTTTTTTTTTTTTTTTAACAGAGGGTATTTCTACAATGGAGGGGGCACAGAGGGAATTTCTACCATGGAGGGGGCACAGAGGACAACATTTGTACAAAGGGGGCACAGAGGGCATTACTACTACAAAGGAGGCACAGAGGGCATTACTACTACTACAAAGGGGGCACAGAGAGCATTATTACTACAAAGGGGGCACAGAGGGCATTATTACTACTACAAAGGGGGTACAGAGGGCATTATTACTACAAAGAGGGCACAGAGGGCATTACTACTACAAAGGGGGCACAGGGGGCAATACTACTACAAAGGGGGCACAGAGGGCAATAATACTACAAAGGGCATTAC
Source organism: Bufo bufo (assembly GCF_905171765.1). Classification (NCBI taxonomy): domain Eukaryota; kingdom Metazoa; phylum Chordata; class Amphibia; order Anura; family Bufonidae; genus Bufo; species Bufo bufo. The sequence goes on along the minus strand of NC_053389.1, from coordinate 625,089,726 downwards.
TAGTATTAGGGGGCACACGGGCATTACTACTATGGAGGGGGCACAATGGGCATTACTACTATAAATGGGATACAATGGGCATTATAACTATGAAGTGGACACAATGGGCATTACTACTGTGAAGGAGGAACAGTAGGCATTACTACTATGAAGGTGCACAATGGTCATTACTGCTATGAAGGTGCACATGGGCATTACTACTGTGAAGGGGGCACAGATGGCATTACAACTGTGAAGGGGGCAGAGAGCATTACTCTTGTAAAGTGGGTGGGCATAACTGTTATGGAGCACTGAGTGGGCATTCTTACTATGAAGGGGCACAGAGGGCATTATTACTGTTAGGCCTCATGCACACGACCGTTGTGTGCACCCGTGGCCGTTGTGCCGTTTTCCGTTTTTTTTCGCGGACCCATTGACTTTCAATGGGTCCGTGGAAAAATCGGAAAATGCACCGTTTTGCAGCCATATCCGTGATCCGTGTTTCCTGTCCGTCAAAAAAATATGACCTGTCCTATTTTTTGGACGGACAACGATTCACGGACCCATTCAAGTCAATGGGTCCGTGAAAGAACACGGATGCACACAAGATTGGCATCCGCGTCCGTGATCCGTGGCCGTAGGTTACTTTCATACAGACGGATCCGAAGATCCGTCTGCATAAAAGCTTTTTCAGAGATGAGTTTTCACTTTGTGAAAACTCAAATCTGACAGTATATTCTAACACAGAGGCGTTCCCATAGTGATGGGGACGCTTCTAGTTAGAATATACTATGAACTGTGTACATGACTGCCCCCTGCTGCCTGGCAGCACCCGATCTTTTACAGGGGGCTGTGATCCGCACAATTAACCCCTCAGGTGCTGAACCTGAGGGGTTAATTGTGCATATCATAGCCCCCTATAAGAGATCAGGGGCTGCCAGGCAGCAGGGGGCAGACTCACCTCCCTCCCCAGTTTGAATATCATTGGTGGCCAGTGTGTGGCCTCCCCCGCCCCCCCCCCCTATTGTAATATCATTGGTGGCCAGTGTGCGGCCTCCGTCGGCCCCCCTCCCCCCCTCTATTGTATTATCATTGGTGGCCAGTGTGCGGCCTCCGTCGGCCCCACCCCCCCCCTCTATTGTATTAATATCATTGGTGGCCAGTGTGCGGCCTCCCCTCTCTTCCCCCCCGCCCCCCCGATCATTGGTGGCAGCGGAGATTCCGATCGGAGTCCCAGTTTAATCGCTCTGGGGCTCCGATCGGTAACCATGGCAACCAGGACGCTACTGCAGGCCTGGTTGCCATGGTTACTTAGCAATATTACAATATAGAAGCATCATACTTACCTGCTGGCTGCTGCGATGTCTGTGTCCGGCCGGGAGCTCCTCCTACTGGTAAGTGACAGATCATTAAGCAATGCGCCGCACAGACCTGTCACTTACCAGTAGGAGGAGCTCCCGGCCGGACACAGACATCGCAGCAGCCAGCAGGTAAGTATGATGCTTCTAATATTGTAATATTGCTAAGTAACCATGGCAACCAGGCCTGCAGTAGCATCCTGGTTGCCATGGTTACCGATCGGAGCCCCAGAGCGATTAAAGGGGGGCGACGGAGGCCGCACACTGGCCACCAATGATATTACAATCGAGGGGGGGCGGGGAGGCCGCACACTGGCCACCAATGATACTCAAACTGGGGAGGGAGGGGGGTCTGCCCCCTGCTGCCTGGCAGCCCCTGATCTCTTACAGGGGGCTATGATATGCACAATTAACCCCTTCAGGTGCGGCACCTGAAGGGTTAATTGTGCTGATCACAGCCCCCTGTAAAAGATCGGGTGCTGCCAGCAGGGGGCAGTCATGTACACAGTTTGTAGTATATTCTAACTAGAAGCGTCCCCATCACTATGGAAATGCCTCTGTGTTAGAATATACTGTCGGATCTGAGTTTCACGATGTAACTCAAATCCGATGGTATATTCTAACATAGAGGCGTTCCCATGGTGATGGGAACGCTTCAAGTTAAAATATACCATCGGATTGGAGAAAACTCTGATCCTATGGTATATTAACTCCTGACTTTACATTGAAAGTCAATGGGGGACGGATCCGTTTGAAATTGCACCATATTGTGTCAACTTCAAACGGATCCGTCCCCATTGACTTGCATTGTAATTCAGGACGGATCCGTTTGGCTCCGCACTGCCAGGCGGACACCAAAACGACTTTTTTTTCATGTCCGTGGATCCTCCAAGAATCAAGGAAGACCCACGGACGAAAAAACGGTCACGGATCACGGACCAACGGATCCCTGTTTTGCGGACCGTGAAAAAATACTGTCGTGTGCACGAGGCCTTATGGGGGCACAGTGAGGGCATAACTACTCTGAAGGAGCACAGAGAGGGAATTACACAACTGTGAAGGGGGCACAGATAGGGCATTACTACTTGGAAATGGGCACAGAGAGGGCATAACTACTGTGAGGGAGGCACAAAGAGGGCATTACAACTGTGAAGGACGCACAAGGAAGGGATAAGTACTTTGAAGGGGGCACAATGTGGCCATAACTGCTGTGAAAGTTGTACAGTGAAGGCATAACTACCTTGAAGGGGCACAATATGGGCATAACTACCGTGAGAGGGCACATATCTGTACAAAACTACTGTGAAGGTTGTACAATGAGGGCAACACTACTGTAAGGGGGTACCATTTTTTTTAAAGTATTGGTGGGGGGTGCCAGAGAAAGGACCCGCCCGGGTGCCAAACACCCTAGGCACGCCACTGCTACTTGCACATTATTACTAGAGATGAGCGAATTTCTCGACCGATTTGGCTGGTTCGCCGAATTTTCCCCAAAAAATTGCTTTGATCCGAATTGATTTGCGGCGAATCGCGTTAAAAAATGTCTATTTCCGGGCTGCAGAGAGCCTTTATATAGATATAGAACACTGTGCCTTGCAGTAACACGCATAGGGAGTGTGCTGGGTTAGTGAACTAATACTGTCAGTGAGGATGACATGCACACTTATTTGGGCAGTCACAGGACCAAAACTGACCAAATAACTCAAGTCTTAACTCAGTCTTACAGGTCCATGTTAGCGTCAAGAAGGCTACAGAGTGGCAAAATGACAGAGTCTGGAGTTGGTGACAGCATCAGGAGGCTACAGAGCGGTTCAATGACAGATTCTGGAGTTGGTGACAGCATCAGGAGGCTACAGAGCGGTTCAATGACAGAGTCTGGATAAAAGACTAAGGGCAAAGATTGTTGAGAAAGATGCAGATGGAAAGTTAAATGTAGAGTTGTACGATGGTAACCTGCAGATTAATGCAGCCCTCAAAAGCAAGTTGGGTTTGTCGGTTCCAAAACCTAAATTAGATCATGGGGCGGGTGATCAGTCCAAGACCTTCAAGCAGCAGCAGCAGCATGATACCACAGAGTGGCAAGGTGACATAGTGTGGAGATGGCAGCATATGGAGGCCACATAGTGACACAATGACAGAGTCTGGATAAAAGAGTGAGGGCACAGATTGTTGAGAAAGATACAGATGGAAAGTTAACTGTAGAGCTGTACGACGGTAACCTGCAGATTAATGCAGCCCTCAAAAGCAAGTTGAGTTTGTCGGTTCCAAAACTTAAATTAGATTGTGGGGTGGGTGATCAGTCTAAGGCCTTTTAAGCACAGTGACATAGCGTGGAAATGGCAGCAACAGCAGCAGCATGATACCACAGAGTGGCAAGGTGACATAGTGTTGAGATGGCAGCAACAGCAGCAGCATGATTCTACAGAGTGGCACAGTGACATAGCGTGAAAATGGCAGCAACAACAGCAGCATGATACCACAGAGTGGCAAGGTGACATAGTGTGGAGATGGCAGCAACAGAGAGCAGCATGATACCACAGAGTGGCAAGGTGACATAGTGTGGAGATGGCAGCAACAGCATGATACCACAGAGTGGCATGGTGACATAGTGTGGAGATGGAAGCATCAGGAGGACACAGAGTGGCATAGAGACATAGTGTTGAGATGGCAGCAACAGCATCAGCATGATACCACAGAGTGGTGCAGTGACATAGCGTGGAAATGGCAGCAACAGCAGCAGCATGATACCACAGAGTGGCAAGGTGACATAGTGTGGAGATGGCAGCAACAGCAGCAGCATGATACCATAGAGTGGCAAGGTGACATAGCGTGGAGATGGCAGCAACAGCAGCAGCATGATACCACAAAGTGGCAAGGTGATTGTGATCTATGCCTATATAATGTGAGAAAGTGTCAGTCTATACTGTGCAGTTGAGGAAGGCTGACAAGCCGAAACGCGTTCTGTGAACCGTTAATAAAGCATATCGTTGAGAAGCAAGCACGTCTGCTGGGATTACTTTTTATGATACCACAGAGTGGCATGGTGACATAGTGTGGAGATGGAAGCATCAGGAGGACACAGAGTGGCATGGTGACATGGTGTGGAGATGGATGATCTAATCTGCTGCATCAGGCATCGGTGGGTGGAAATCCTTGTCGATCCACGCCTGAGTCATCTTGACAAAAGTAAGTCTCTCCACATTTTAGGTGGACAGGTGAGTTCTTGGGGTAACTATGGCCCCCGCCGCACTAAACACCCGCTCTGATGCCACACTACTGGTCGGGCAGGACAGGTTTTCCACAGCAAACTCTGCCAGTTGCGCCACAAATCCAGTTTGGCTGCTCAGTAGTCCAGCGGATCTTCAATGTGGGGTGGCAGGGTGCTGTCCAAGTATGCCACACCTGCTGGTTCAGGTCCTGCTCCAGGTCAACCTCCTGCTGCTGGTGAGTAGTTTCTTCACTATGCGGGTGAAGAAAGCTGCTCATCATGGACTCTAGACTCAGGCTGCTGCTGATAGAGCTGCTACAGTTCCTGCCACCGCACCCCTCCCCAGCAGCCATGACAGTCGAATGTGAGTGCAGAGGGCCCCCCCCCCCCCCCCCCCCGGTCAGATCTGTGAGAGGATGGATGATGGCGCAGATAGTCAGAGGCCAACTGACTACATAGGATGCCTCTGTAGTACTTCAGTTTGTCCTCCCTCTCAGTGGGTCTAAAAAAGTGCCCCATTTTGGAACGGTATTGAAGGTCCAACATGGTGGAGATCCAGAAGTTGTCCCTCATGCTGAATGGTGACAATTCTGCTGTCGCTACGCAAACAAGTTAGCATGCAGCGGGCCATTTGTGCAAGTGACTCTGAGGGATACCCTGCATCCATCTCCACTGCATACTGCCACGGTGTGTCTGGGTCCTCTGTCTCGTCTTCCTCATCGCCCTGTTGCTCCTCCGGCTGCTCCTGCTCCTCCTCTTCTGTCACCACAGTAGAAAAAACACTCAATTGGCTACATATTGCCTGTGCTCCAATGTCCTCCTCCCCCTCCTCCTCCTCTTCCAGTTCAGCCCCCTCAGGGCTCACGTAGCCATAAGATCTAGGCGCCACGTCTCCAGTCCCCTGACAAGCCATATTCACTAGTATCTGTTCCAGGACATGAAGCAGTGGAATGACGGCGTTCATCCCGTAGTCCTGGCGGCTGACAAATAATGTGGCCTCCTCAAAGGGCCTGAGCAAACGGCAGGTGCCACGCATGAGCTGCCACTGGCTGGCAAAGGGGAGTACTCATATCCGATTGGATCATTAAGAAATCATTGATGGCCTTTCTCTGTTCGTATAGTCGGTCTAACATATGGAGTGTGGAATTCCAACTGGTGGAAACGTTGCATATCAGCCTATAATGGGGGATGCTGTTTTGCCGCTGCAGCTCAAGGAGGATGTGCTTTGCGGTGTATAAGTGGCTGAAGTGCATGCAAAGTTTCCTGGCCATTTTTAGGATGTCTTGCAGATGGGTGGAAGACTTCAGGAACCACTTGACAACCAGATTGAACATGTGTGCCATGCACGGCGCATGGCTCAGCCTTCCTTGACGGCGCGCTGACAACATGTTCTTCCCGTTGTCGGTCACCATGGTTCCGATTTTTTTCTGAAGGACACAGAGCAGTTCCTCCCCTGTGTGACTCCATTCGCCCAGGCAAACCAGGTGCAGAACCGCGTGTGCCCTGCACATGTGGAATGCTGGAGGGGCACTATGACTTGTTCCTGCAGTGTAGGCTGAGGACATGGTGGAGTGAGGAGGCAGAGGTGGACATTGTCGCAGTACAAATGGTGTGACAACGTGAAGGCGGAAGCGGTGTCACCTGGTCAAGTTGCTGGTGTGGCTGTCCAGGAACCATATTCACCCAGCGGGCCGTAAAGGACATGTATTGTCCCTGACCGTAGTTACAGCTCCACACGTCGGTGCTACCATGCACTTTGGCACAGACAGGCTCAAGGACTGGCCCACCTTCTGTTCTACATACGTGTGCAGGGCTGGTACTGCCTTTTGTGAAAATTAATGACGGCTTGGGACACTCCACCTAGGCTTGGCACAAGACATCAGTTCTATGAAAGGTGCAGAGTCCCCCACTTGGAAAGGGAGGGACTGCAGCACCAGCAACTTGGCCAGGAGCACGTTCAGCTTCTGCGCCGTTGGATGCGTGCATGCATACTGCTGTCTCTTGGCAATCGCTTCAGTTATTGATTGCTGGCGGAATGACTGACGAGGAGTAGAAAGAGGAGGAGCAGGAGCTTCAGGACCAGCAGACGATGGGACAGACAGACAGACAGATCCCTTCTGCTGAGCCGGTGGAGCCTTGACTGCCTGCAATGGGGTGCGTGCCACTAGGTGATGCAGGTGGCTGCGGCAGGCTTGCCCACCACATCAGAGCCACGATTGTCCCAGGCCACTTTGTCGCTGCAAATGTTGTCGCAGGGAAGTAATGCCAACATTGGCCCCCTGGCCACGCCTCACCTTCTGCCCACAGATTCGACATATGGCCATGTTCACCATGTCCGGAGTCTTGAAAAAAATCAGCCACACCGCCGAGTAGCTGATTTTTCCCCCAACACTCTGCACTGACTGACTGCTAGTGCCGCTGCTTGCGTGAACCCGTGCACCACTCCTTTCTGGGCAGCTAGGCTGCTGCGAAGCGGGTGGTCTACCCCGGGCACTTTTGGCTTCCGACCTGCCACTGCTGCAACCCCGCTGACTCCCAACCATGCCACCACGTTGCTGGCTCAGCTGCTGCCTCGTGGGCAAGCTGCCACCCTCTTCTCCCGATGATAATGAAGCCCCTTCTTCACCCGGCTCCCAAGTGCGATCGGCTTCATCATCATCGAGTAGTGTCTGCAAGTCACTGGTGTCCTCCTCAATGCTCTCTGGGTCAGGAGCCTGACCCCTCGCAAAACCACCTACCACGCCACTCTCCTCATCATTACATGGCTGTCTAGCGTAGTGCATGTCTCCTCCAAATATTGGCTGGGCATTAGCTGCTGACTGTCCTCGAGTAGCTCGTCCTCGCTAAATAGTAGAGCTGAGCCCACAGCAGATAGTACTTCTGTGGCTGAGGGAACAGCAAAGGACAGAGGCAGTTTGAGGACTGGTGAGGGCACAGGGTCTGATCCCGGGCCATGCCAACTAAGGGTTGTGTCTGACGAACCCACCAACTGTTGGCTGGGGGTATCCGATGTCACTTGGGATGAATTGGATGACCGAGTTAACCAATCAATAACCGCTGGGTTGCTGGTCAAGACACGACCAGTAGATGACACCGGGAGCTCAGGCCTCTCGCTGCAACTCCTGCTGCCACAGTCCCTTAATCTGCTGCAACCTCTGTGCATGTCCTGGCACTTCGCTGTCGGAACAAATTTGACTTCTTTAGCTTCGATTTGCTCATCTCTTTTTTTTACTACAGCATACTAATAATCTGATTATACATTTTGTTCCAGGAAACATTTCAGAAAGCTGAGCTACATAATATGAAGACAAGAATATCATTTTTCAGTCAGTGTGAGTTTCATATTCTTCTGATAGAAGGTAAACAGCAAGTAAATGAAAGCTTTCAGACCATCACTATTTCAGGTACCTATATTACTATAACAATAGCATGTATATTACTTCATATTAGTTTATACAGTGCCTTGCAAAAGTATTCACCCCCCTTGACTTTTTTCGTGTTTTGTTACATTACAGCCTTATGTTCAATGTTTTGTTAATCTGAATTTTATGTGATGGATCAGAACACAATAGTCTAAGTTGGTGAAGTGAAATTTCAAAAATATATAAATAAAACTATTGTTTAGAAAAACAGAAAAATTTTATGAGCGTATGTGTGACCCTTTGTTAGGAAGCCCATAAAAAGCTTTGGTGCAACCAATTACCTTCAGAAGTCACATAATTAGTCAAATGATGTCCACCTACAATCTAAGTGTCACAGTATCTGTCATTACATATACACACCTTTTTTGAAAGGCCCCAGGGGCTGCAACACCTAAGCAAGAGGCATCACTAACCAAACACTGCGATGAAGACCAAGGAACTCTCTAAACAAGTAAAGGATAATGTTTTTGAGAGGTAAAAGTCAGGGTTAGGTTATAAAAAAATATCCAAATCTTTGATGATCCCCAGGAGCGCCATCAAATCTATCATAACCAAATGGTAAGAACATGGCACAACAGCAAACCTGCCAAGAGACGGCCGCCCACCAAAACTCACAGACCGGGCAAGGAGGACATTAATCCGAGAGGCAGCACAGAGACCTAAGGTAACCCTGGAGGAGCTGCAGAATTCCACAGCAGAGACTGGAGTATCCGTACCAGTGGCGGATCCAGAGCCTGGTCTCGGGAGGGGCACTTCCAGATTATTTTCTGTCCGCCGCCACATAACAATGGTGCTTATAGAACAGACTACACAGTGTAGAGGTATACTGTATATTGTGTGGCACAGTGTATGCTATATGTGTATAACAAACATATTCCACATGAAAACTTACAATTACTTGGCTTGGCCCTTGGGGATCTCGGACACCACTTCAACACTTTGACCGGGGGGCTCGGCGGAGCTGATGTGCTTTATCCTAATGAGAAAGATTTCATAATAAGGATTTGGAGAAGGGGCAGAGGGATAGCAGAGCAGAGAGAGGATGGTGCTGCTACTAGGGGGTCATACCATGGGGGAGTAATAAAGCCTACCATAATGCCCCCCCAGTAGAAATAATTCTCCTTAGGCCTCATGCACACGACAGTATTTTTTCACGGTCCGCAAAACGGGGTTCCGTTGGTCCGTGATCCGTGACCGTTTTTTCGTCCGTGGGTCTTCCTTGATTTTTGGAGGATCCAAGGACATAAAAAAAAAGTCGTTTTGGTGTCCGCCTGGCCGTGCGGAGCCAAACGGATCTGTCCTGACTTACAATGCAAGTCAATGTGGACGGATCCGTTTGACGTTGACACAATATGGTGCAATTGCAAACGGATCTGTCCCCATTGACTTTCAATGTAAAGTCAGGAGTTAATATACCATCGGATCTGAGTTTTCTCCAATACGATGGTATATTTTAACTTGAAGCGTCCCCATCACCATGGGAACGCCTCTATGTTAGAATATACTGTCGGATATGAGTTAGATCGTGAAACTCAGATCCGACAGTATATTCTAACACAGAGGCGTTCCCATGGTGAATATACTAAGAACTGTGTACATGACTGCCCCCTCCTGGCAGCACCCGATCTCTTACAGGGGGCTGTGATCCGCACAATTAACCCCTCAGGTGCTGCACCTGAGGGGGTTTAATTGTGTGTATCATAGTCCCCTGTAAGAGATCAGGGGCTGCCAGGCATCAGGGGGCAGACCCCCCTCGGCCCCCCTCCCTCCCTCCCTCCCTCTATTGTATTAATTTCATTGGTGGCACAGTGTCTGGCCCCCCCCCCCGGCCCGCCCTCCCTCTATTGTATTATTTTCATTGGTGGCACAGTGTGCGGCCCCCCCTCCCTCCCTCTATTGTATTATTTTCATTGGTGGCACAGTGTGCGGCCACCCCGGCCCCCCCTCCCTCCCTCTATTGTATTATTTTCATTGGTGGCACAGTGTTCGCCCCCCCCCCCCCCCCCCCCGATCATTGGTGGCAGCGGAGAGTTCCGATCAGAGTCCCAGTTTAATTGCTGGGGCTCCGATCGGTAACCATGGCAACCAGGACGCTACTGCAGGTATCGTGCTAAGCCCCATTGAAGTGAAGCTGCAAGAAGCTGATCGGTGGGACCCTCGGGTGTCGGACCTCCATCGATCAGACGCTGATGACCTATCCTGAGGATAGGCCATCAGTATCAAAATCTCTTCAAAACCTTTAATACAATGGAAATGTTGTGAAAAGACTAAAGTTGAGAGGACACCTGGATGTTCGGGTTCGACGTGTTCGGCCGAACTTCACAAAAAAGTTCCGAACTTGACCCAAACTTGACCCCGAACCCAAACGCCATTGAAGTTAATGGGGACCCGAACATTTGAGCACTAAAATGGCTGTAAAAATGTCATGGAAAGGGCTAGAAGGCTGCAAATGGCATCAAAATGTGGTTTAGAGCATGGCAAGTGCTCTGCAAACAAATGTGGATAGGTAAATGACTTTAAATAACATAAAATACGTAAAAATAAAAATAAATAATCTTGATCTAGGAGGACGAGATCCATATGGAGTAGGAGGTTGAGGAGGCGGTGGATGTGCCGGTGTAGGTGGAAGCGGCGGTGGAAGAGGAGGAGGTGGTAGCCTACCCTGCTTTTTGGTTTAAAAAAGGGGGAATATAACCTGTGATAACCCCCTCCAGTCGTGCCAAACACACGTTCAGACAATACACTGGATGCAGGGCAGGCCAGCACCTCCAAGGCGTAAAGGGCAAGTTCAGGCCATGTGCCCAATTCGGAGACCCAGAAGTGGCAGGGGGCATCATTCAGTACGTGTAGGCGTGTTCACACATACTGCTCCACCATGTAGCACGTCCCCATGATGTTCACGATCCAATTGGATATCTTCTCTATCAACTTTCGATGTTCTTTTATGCGCCTACCATGGTGATCACGGGTGGCTTGGAATCAGGGTTCCAGGCCGGAGAGGGAGCCTGAGAAAAGGATACCACATCCAAGGGAGGTCAATGGATGAAATTAAATGCAATTGAGCGGAAATGTGGGACAAAGTATTGAAGCATAAGCTTCCAAGTTAAGGAGGGGGCGCCCGGCAATTACCCACTCCCGACTCGGGGAGGTAGTGACGATAAATAACAATACAGGACTCTTAAGATGCCCTGTTATTTGAATGATTAATTAAAAATTACAGGGAATGTCACTGCGGTATTTTGGATTAGGAAACGTTAAACAGGAGAGGCCCTGCTGCCGCTTTGTTGACGCTAGATAACTTCTGCCTGATCGCACGTCCCTGTGACGTCCACCATCCATTTGGATATCTTCTCTATCAGCTTTCAATGTTCTTTTCTGAGCCTACCATGTTTATCACGGTTATCGGCGAATCAGGGTTCCACGCCGGAGAAGGAGCGTGAGAAATAGAGACCACATCCAAGGGAGATAAATGGATGAAATTTAATTTTGATCGAGCTGAAATATGGGAAAAGTTATTAAAGCAGAAGGATCGAAGGAAAGGGCCAATAAAGACGAATTTTAGAAATTTAAGTCCCTGTCACCTATGCAGAGTAGGGGTTTTTCATCGCCAGAAATGGGTTAATATCACCCACCAATGGAACAGATTATTTTTACAAATTTCGGTCCCTGTCACCTATGCAGAGCAGGGGTTTATTCACATCAAAAATTGTAAAATGTCAACCCAAGAATGTAGCAGAAAAATGTGTGAAATTTATTAACCTGTCTACTAGGTAGAGCAGGGTTCTATCACAGCCAAAAATTGTTGAATGTCACACGAAAATGTAAAAGAAAAATTTGTGAACTTTATTAAGCTGTCAACTAGGTAGAGCAGGGGTATATCACAGCCAAAAATTGGTTAATTTCACCCAAAAATGTAACAGACAAATTAGTGAATTTTTTTTACCTGTATACTAGGTATAGCAGGCTATCACAGCCAAAAATTGTTGAATGTCACACGAAAATGTAAAAGAAAAATTTGTGAACTTTATTAAGCTGTCAACTAGGTAGAGCAGGGGTATATCACAGCCAAAAATTGGTTAATTTCACCCAAAAATGTAACAGACAAATTAGTGAATTTTTTTAACCTGTATACTAGTGGTATATCACACCCAAAAATTGCTGAATTTCACCCTAAAATGTGAAAGACAAATTAGTGATTTTTTTTTACCTGTCTACTAGGTATAGCAGTGGTTTATCACACCCAAAAATTTGTGAATTTTTCCCAAAAATGTAACAGACAAATTAGTGATTTTTTTTACCTGTATACTAGGTATAGCAGTGGTATATCACACCCAAAAATTACTGAATTTCACCCAAAAATGTAACAGAAAAATTAGTGATTTTTTTTTTACCTGTCTACTAGGTATAGCAGTGGTATATCACACCAAAAAATTTGTGAATTTTACCCGAAAATGTAAAAGACCAATTAGTAAAAATGACATAAAATAAAATACGTACAAAAAACCCCACAAAAACTTGATTTATGAGGTGGAGGTCCATATGGAGTAGGAGTTTGAGGAGGCGGTGGACGTAGCAGTTAGTGATGAGCGGCAGGGGTCATATTCGAATTCGCGATATTTCGCGAATATTTTGTAAAATATTCGTAGAATATTCGAAAATTCACGATTTTTTTTTACTTGAAAAAAATCGGCAAGGTAATGATTGTGTAATATGCAAATTTTCGTAATTCGAATTTTCGTATTCGAATTTTTTAGCGAATTTTTCAACTTACAACTATTAGACAAAGAAGATTATAGCACTATATTAGCTAAATTGCACTATATTAGATTTTTTTGAATATTCGCTATATTGCTATAACTTTGTTTTTTCGAATATTCGTAATATTCTAAAACAAGAATATATAGCAATATAGCGAATATTCGAAAAAATGAATATAGAGCAAAATTCGCAAACACTACTACTCCTAAAATCAAGTATATTGCAGCCTTCTTATTGGCCCACAAGCTAGAAGCAGGGAGGGATCATGTGTACTGATTAAAAAAAAAAAAATCTAATAAAAAAAAAAAAAAGGGAAAAAAAAAAATGGAATATTCGAAATTACGAATATATATAACTATATTCGAAATATTCGCGAATTTTCGAAGTACCTATATTCGCGATAAAAATTCGAAATTCGAATATTCGTGATCAACACTTGTAGCAGTGTAGGTGGAAGTGGCAGTGGAGGAGGACGAGGTAGCCAACACTGGTTTTTGGTTTTTATTTTTTATTATGGTACACCCCAAAAGAGTGGGAAATATCAAAAATACAACAATGAGCAATTGCGCTGTAGTATAACAATGGCTGGGTAAGGCCGGTCTACATTTCTATTCTGCACAAGGTACAGACAAGTCCTGTGGGATCCATTCATTTTAATGAATGTGAGCTTGTCCACATTGGCTGTGGACAGGCGGCTGCGTTTGTCTGTGATAACGCCCCCTGCCGTGCTAAACACACGTTCATATAATACACTGGCTGCTGGGCAGGCCAGCAGCTCCAAGGCGTAAAGGGCAAGCTCAGGCCATGTGCCCAATTTGGAGACCCAGAAGTTGAAGGGGGCAGACCCGTCATTCAGTCCGTGTAGGCGTGTGCACACATACTGCTCCACCATGTTGGTGAAATGATGCCTCCTGCTAAGACGTTCCATATCAGCTGGTGGTGCTGGATGTTGTGGCGTGCTGACAAAGCTTTTCCACATTTCCACCATGCTAACCCTGCCTTCTGAGCTGCTGGTGGTGCCCCAGCTGCATTGGCGACCTCCTTCTCCTCCTCTGCCTTCGCATTGTGCTTCCACTGTGCCCCTGCTGTCTGGTGGGAATGCCACCAACAGCGCGTCTACCAGAGTGCGCTTGTACTCAGGCATCTTATGATCACGCTCCAGTCCGGAATTAAGGACGGTACGTTGTCCTTGTAACGGGGATCCAGCAGCGTGGCCACCCAGTAATCAGCACAAGTTAGAATGTGGGCAACTCGGCGGTCGTTGCGGAGACACTGCAGCATGTAATCACTCATGTGTGCCAGGCTGCCCAGAGGCAACGAAAAGCTGTCCTCTGTGGGAGGTGTATCGTCTGTGTCCTCTGTATCCCCCCAGCCACACACCAGTGATGGCCATGAGCTGGTCTGGGTGCCCCCCTACTGTGAACAAGGTTCCTTCTCCTCCATCTCCTCCTCCTCATCCTCCACCTCCTCATCCTCCAGAACTGTGCCCTGGCTGGACAATTGTGTACCTGGCATTTCTGGGTGCAGGAACCCACCCTCGGAACCACTTGTGAATGACTGGCCGGAAACCCTAGGAATGATCCCTCTTCCTCCTCCTCCTCCTGTGCTACATACTCTTCCATCATCGCCAGCAGCGTTTTTTCAAGGAGGCATAGAAGTGGGATAGTAATGCTGAGAACGGCGTTATCGGCACTGGCCATGTTGGTGGAGTACTCGAAACAGCGGAACAAGGAACACAGGTCTCGCATGGAGGCCCAGTCATTGGTGGTGAAGTGGTGCTGTTCCGCCGAGCAACTCACTTGTGCATGCTGCAGCTGAAACTCCACTATTGCCTGCTGCTGCTCGCACAGTCTGGCCAGCATGTGCAAAGTGGAGTTCCACCTTGTGGGCACGTCGCATATGAGGCGGTAAGCGGGAAGGCCGAAGTTATGCTGCAGCGCTGACAGGCGAGCAGCAGCAGGGTGAGAACGCCGAAAGCGCGCATAGACGGCCCGCACTTTATGCAGCAGCTCTGACATATCGGGGTAATTTTTAAGGAACCTCTACACCACCAAATTCAGCACATGCGCCAGGCAAGGGATGTGCGTCAAACCGGCTAGTCCCAGAGTTGCTACGAGATTTAACCCATTATCGCACACCACCAGCCCGGGCTTGAGGCTCACTGGCACCAACCACTTATCGGTGTGTTGTTCAAGGCCCGTCCACAGCTCCTGCGCGGTGTGGGTTTGTCCCCCAAACAGATAAGTTTTAAAAATGCCTGCTGTCGTTTACCCCTGGCTGTGCTGAAGTTGGTGGTGAAGGTGTTACGCTGACCAGATGAGGAGCCGGTAGAGGATGAGGAAGCAGAGTAGGAGGAGTATGCAACAGGAGGCAAACTGAAGCGCCCTGCAATCCTCGGTGGTGGAAGGACATGCGGCAAACTGCTATCCGCCTCAGGCCCAGCCGCCACTGCATTTACCCAGTGTGCTGTTATGGAGATATAACGTCCCTGACAGTGCTTACTGGTCCACGTATCCATAGTGAGGTGCACCTTGCCACAGATGGCATTGCGCAGTGCACACCTGATTTTGTCCCCACTTGGTTGTGCAGGGAAGGGATGGCACGCCTGGAAAAGTAGTGGCGGCTGGGCACGACGTACTGTGGGACAGCCACCGCCATAAGGCTTTTAAAACTCTCCGTCTTCACCAGACGGAATGACAGCATTTCAAAGGACAGTAATTTTGAAATCCTCGCATTCAGGGTCAGGGATCGCGGGTGGGTAGGGGGGTACTTTCTCTTTCTCTCCAGTGTTTGGGAGATGGAGAGCTGAACGCTTCCGTGGGACATTGTGGAGATGCTTGGTGACCCAGGTGTTGGTGTTGCTGGCAAATCCTCTGTTTGCGGGGTGGCAGGTGGCACTGTCACTCCAGAGGTGGATGAAGAAGCCGAGACTGCAGCAGAAGAGGAAGCAGGAGGAGCCAGAGACCTTTCTTGGTTTTTGAGGTGTCTACTCCACTGCAGCTCGTGCTTTGCACTTAGATGCCTGGTCATGCAGGTTGTGCTCAGGTTGAGAACATTTATGCCTCGCTTCAGGCTCTGATTGCACAGCATGCAAACCACTCGTGTCTTGACGTCAGCACATTGTCTGAAGAACTACCACCCCAGGGAACTCCTTGGAGCTGGCTTTGGTGTGCTCGGTCACTTGCTGCGGTGGGCAGTAGCAGGCGTACTGTCTAGGGGACGGCCGCTCCGCTTTTGCACCCTGCTCCCTCTTCTGCTGTGCTGGTGGCTCTGTGCGACCACCGCCTCTTCCTCCGAACTACATAGGTCACTCGCATGACCTTGATTCCATGTGGGGTCGAGGACCTCATCGTCCTCCACATCATCTTCCCCCCAGTCTTCACCCCTGCCCTCCATGTCGGTCTGCACACTTTCAAAAGCCACAGCATTTTGCACCTGTGTTTCGTCATAATCTGAGACGTGCTGCGATGATCCTCCCATGTACTTATCTTGAAACATCAGTGGTTGGGCATTGGTGCACTCAATCTCTTCCACTTCTGGGGCAGGGATAGGTGGATGGCCCTGGGAAACTGTGCTAACAGAGTTATTAAAAAGCAGAAGAGACTGCTGCATGACTTGGGGCTCAGACTGCTTGGCTGATTTGCAAGGGGGTGAGGTGAAAGACTGATGGACATCGGCTGCAGGTGCCAACTGTGGTCTTTCAGCAGGAGACTGGGTGGGAGACAATGTGAAGGAACTGGAGGCACTGTCAGCAACCCAATCTACTATCGCCTGTACATGTTCTGGCCTCACCATTCGTACAGCCGCATTTGGCCCGACCAAATACCGCTGCAGGTTCTGTCGCCTACTCGCACCTGAGGAAGGGGTTTCACTTGTGCGTGTAGCTGGCACAGATCGACCACGTCCTCTCCCTGCAACAGGAGCTCCACTAGCAGCACCACGACCTGGGCCACGTCCCTTATTTGACGCTCTCCTCATATTTCTCAAATTTAGGATCTTGCCCTAAATGGGTGTTTTATTAATAGCAGAATAGAACCACAGTATGTAAAGGGTGTATCTCACACGTACAGATGCAAACTATGCCGCAATTAAAGATTTTTGCCCAAAATGGGTGTTTTATTAATAGCAGAATAGAACCACAGTATGCAAAGGGTGTATCTCACACGTACAGATCCAGACTAGGCCGCAATTAAAGATTTTTGCCCAAAATGAGTTTTTTTTTTAATAGCAGAATAGAACCACAGTATATAAAGGGTGTATCTCACATGTAGAGATGCAAACTAAGCCGCAATTAAAGGTTTTTGCCCAAATGGGGTGTTTTATTAATAGCAGAAAAGAACCACAGTATGTAAAAGGTGTATCTCACACCTACAGATCCAGACTAAGCCGCAATTAAAGATTTTTGGCCAAAATGGGTGTTTTATTAATAGCAGAATAGAACCACAGTATGTAAAGGGTGTATCTCACACGTACAGATGCAAACTAGGCCGCAATTAAAGATTTTTGCCCAAAATGGGTGTTTTTTTTTATAGCAGAATAGAACCACAGTATCTAAACGGTGTATCTCACAATGAAATATGCAGCAAAGGCTGAAAAATAAAGTTTTTGGGCCAAAATGGGTGTTTTTCTAATAGCAGAATAGAACCACAGTATCTAAAGTGTGTATCTCACACGTACAGATGTAGACTAGGCTGCAATTTAAGATTTTTGCCCGAAATGGGTGTTTTTCTAATAGCAGAATAGAATAACAGTATCTAAAGTGTGTATCTCACATGTATAGCTGTAGACTGGGCCGCAATTAAAGATTTTTGCACAAAATGGGTGTTTTATTAATAGCAGAATAGAACGACAGTATGTAAACGGTGTATCTCACACGTACAATTCCAGACTAGGCCGCAATTAAAGATTTTTGCCCAAAAGGGGTGTTTTATTAATAGCAGAATAGAACCACAGTATGTAAAGCTTGTATCTCACACGTAGAGAACCAGACTAGTCTCACTGCTCTTACTGTAAAGAATCCTCTTCTATGTTTGTGTACAAACCTTCTTTCCTCTAGACGCAGAGGATGTCCCCTCGTCACAGTCCTGGGGATAAATAGATGATGGGATAGATCTCTGTACTGACCCCTGATATATTTATACACAGTAATTAGATCTCCCCTCAGTTGTCTTTTTTCTAAAGTGAATAACCCTAATTTTGATAATCTTTCAGGGTACTGTAGTTGCCCCATTCCAGTTATTACTTTAGTTGCCCTCCTCTGGACCCTCTCCAGCTTTGCTATGTCTGCCTTGTTCACAGGAGCGCAAAACTGTACACAGTACTCCATGTGTGGTCTGACTAGCGATTTGTAAAGTGGTAGGACTATGTTCTTATCACGGGCATCTTTGCCCCTTTTGATGCAACCCATTATCTTATTGGCCTTGGCAGCAGCTGCCTGACACTGGTTTTTGCAGCTTAGTGTGCTGTTTATTAAAATTCCTAGATACTTTTACTATTAACGCCTGAATTTCACATGTGCAGATGCAGCAAGGGCTGTAAAAATTTGTATTTTGCCCAAAAAGGGTGTTTTTTAAAACCCAGAAATTAAGTATTTCTAGCTTAAATTACACATTGACTAATGCGGCAAAGGCCCAAAATGAAGGTTATTGCCAAAAATGGGTGTTTTTTCAAAGCCAGAAAATTATTGAAATATTTCAAACTTGTTTTTAACAATCACAGATGCAGCAAGGGCTGCAAAATTAAGTTTTTTTTGCCCAAAATGGGTGTTTTTTAATAACAGAATATTACAACAGCATATAACGCTTGAATTTCATACGTGCAGATGCAGCAAGGGCTTTAAAATTGTGTATTTTGCACAATAAGGGTGTTTTTTAAATCCCAGAAAAGTATAGCTGTATTTTTAGCTTAAATTGCACACTGACTAATGCGGCAGAGGCCCAAAATGAAGGTTATTGCCAAAACAGTTTTTTTTTTTCAAAGCTAGAAAATTATTGAAGTATTTCAAACTTGTTTTTAACAATAACAGATGCAGCAAGGGCTGCAATATTAAGTATTTTGCCCAAAATGGGTGTTTTTTTTATTTCCTAACAGAATATGAAAGCTGTATATAACGCTTGAATTTCACACGTGCAGATGCAGCAAGGGCTGTAAAATGGTGTATTTTGCCCAAAAATTTTGTTTTTAAAAACCCTGAAAATTATAGCTGTATTTCTAGCTTAAATTGCACACTGACTAATAATGCAAAGGCACCAGATGTAGGATATTGCCAAAAAAGGGTGTTTTTTTTAAACCAGATTATTATTATTGCAGTATTTCAAGCTTGGATTTGAATGTCACAAAAGCAGAGATGCAGTGCTGGTGCACTGAGCTTGCATAAAATGGCCACCGCCGCCGCCCACCTAACTAACACATGGATATAAGTTATTTTTCTCTGTCACTGGGCTCAGGGCAGGGTAAAAACATTGTGCACTGCACCCACAAAACTAAATCTATGTAGATAGCTGAGTTCAATTGGAGTTCTGATAACAGATTCTGTCCTATTCTCTCCCTCACAGCAGCAGCATCCTCTCCCTACACTAAGCACAGCAGAGTGACATGCAGCGCTACGTGACTCCAGCTTATATAGAGGCTGGGTCACATGCTGCACTGGCCAATCACTGTGATGGCTTCTAAGGTCACACAGTTAAACGCTTGTTGATTGGCTGCTCTGAAATGTTCGGGTTCGGGGTCCAAAAATCCTAAAGTTCGGTACGAACCCGAACTTTACAGTTCGGGTTCGCTCAACCCTAGAAAAGACCTGAAGTGACCAGTTAATGGTAGAAAACCCACCAACATAAGCAGTTTTGTATGGAAGAATGGGCTAAAAATCCTCCAAGCTGATGAGCATGACTAATCACCAGATACTGAAAGCAAAGCTTCACATACTATTGGCACTTATAGGTATGCTACAGTATATTGGATCATCCTCCTCAAATAAATGACCAAGTCTAATATTTTTTATTCACTTGTTTGATTTTGTTATCTTTATCTGCTTTTAGGACTTGTATGAAAGTCTGATTTAGTTTTAGGTCAAATTTATGCAGAAATATAGAAAATATGAAGGGTTCACAAATGGTGCATCATTGTGTAGATATATATATATTTCCAAAATATTTATTAGAAGAAAAAGTAGAAGCATAACAATTAATCTCATACAAATTAATCAACAAAAATATTACTTTTCCCATTTCTCCTCTTTTAAACCTTACCCCTCACCCTTAACCCTACCCTCCGCCCCCTTGCGATGCGTCTCCTATCCCCTTTGTCTACAAGACGGAGACGGGAGACTGATGAGTAGAGATGTCCCGAACTATTCGCCGGCGAACATAGCTTGTTCGCGTTCGCTGCGGCGGGCGAACATATGCGATGTTCGGTCCGCCCCCAATACATCATCATTGAGCAAACTTTGACCCTGTACCTCACAGTCAGCAGACACATTCCAGCCAATCAGCATATCCTCCCTCCCAGACCCTCCCACCTCCTATCAAAAAGCAAGGACAGCATCCATCTTAGATTCATTCTGAAGCTGCAGTGTCACAAATTTGACTAAGTTGTAATCGCAATGCGATTAATACAGGTTATATTAATCGCATTGCAAATTCAACTTAGAGCTGGGTTCCTAATGGTTGTATTGCTAGAATATAACGAAGATTGAGAATATAGTGCTATATTCGTTATATTCATCAATTCTAGCAATACAACCATTAGGAAGTCAGATCTAAGTTGAATTCGCAATGCGATTAATACAGGTTACATTAATCGCATTGCGAATTCAACTTACCACACTCTGCGTCAACTACGTAATTTTCCATGGGAGTTTTGCCATGCATCCCCCTCCGGCATGCTACAGTCCAGGTGTTAGTCCCCTTGAAACAACTTTTCCATCACTATTGTGGCCAGAAAGAGTCCCTGTGGGTTTTAAAATTCTCCTGTCTATTGAAGTCTATGGCGGTTCACCCGTTCGCGAACATTCACGGAAGTTCGCTTTCGCCGTTTGCGAACGGAAAATTTTATGTTCGCGACATCTTTAATGATGAGGTGGAGGCTAAGAGCCGTTCGATTAAGCTTAAGGCTTCCAATTCCCCCATATCCTATTCCATTTCTTCTCAGTATTTCTTTGTTTATATAGGATATTTTCATATCTCTTGATCTTATTAACTATATATATATATATATATATATACACTAGGTGTATTTCGTGAGAACCAGACTCTTGAAATCAAGAGTCTGGCCAAAAACATTTTTTAATTAACAAAATCTTTTTATACTTATGACAATTAACCTGGGAGAGATCGCCAAGTATCAAACATTGTTCTGTAAATGGAATCACTACTTTCAGTTTTTGGGTAATATAGTTGTTAATTGCCCTCCAATATTCTATTAATTATCTACAAGACCAAAACGTGTGTAAAAAATCAGCTCCCAGTAAATCACATCGTGGAATTATTTCTTAAACCACATTTGTTAAAGGGCTTCTGTCACCCCACTAAACTCATTTTATTTATTTTTGTGTACTTATAATCCCTATCCTGCCATATTGCCATACATTATGTTATTAATGATTTTCGTTCAGTAGATTTAGCAAAAAACGTACTTTTATGATATGCTAATTAACTTTCTACCAGCAAGTAGGGCGTCTACTTGCTGGTAGCAGCCGCAGAAAACCGCCCCCTCCTTCTGTTGATTGACAGGGCCAGCCGCAATCTCCTCCTCCGGGCGGCCCTGTCAGCATTTCAAAAATCGCGCGCCTGTGTTGATTCGGCGCAGGCGCTCTAAGATAAGGAGGCTTGCCTCCTCAGCACTCCCTCAGTGCGCCTGGGCCGATGACGTCACCGAAAGAGAAGACGTCATCGGTGCAGGCGCACTGAGGGAGTGCTGAGGAGGCGAGCCTCCTTATCTCAGAGCGCCTGCGCCGAATCAACACAGGCGCGCGATTTTTGAAATGCTGACAGGGCCGCCCGGAGGAGGAGATCGCGGTTGGCCCTGTCAATCAACAGAAGGAGGGGGCGGTTTTCTGCGGCTGCTACCAGCAAGTAGACGCCCTACTTGCTGGTAGAAAGGTAATTAGCATATCATAAAAGTAAGTCTTTTGCTAAATCTACTGAACGAAAATTATTAATAACATAATGTATGGCAATATGGCTGAATAGGGATTATAAGTACACAAAAAAAAAAAAAAGAGTTTAGTGGGGTGACAGAAGCCCTTTAAGCCATGGTAAAATCTATGAGGAATATTAAATTGAACCACCACGTGATTAAAATTGTGAGACACTAATCTTGAATTAGCCAATATATTTTCCCAATCACCTAATTGATTCATTGAACAATCCACTCCCCAAGCCCTCTGTCTGGGGGAGCGTATATTATTAAATAATGCTTCCAATAACAACTTATAAAGTTGGGAAATCTTGACCTTCCGACCTAGGTTTCCCATCAGATCATTCAAAGGTATAAAAAAATCTATCTCAAACATAAATTAATAAAGTGCTGAATGTAATTGAAAATACCTAAACCAAGATAAGTTGACAATATGTTCCCTTTGCGCCAATTACATAAATGTGAGTATAACTCCCTTTCTCACCACCTGTGCAACATATAAAATATAATTTTTTTGCCAATACCTATCCATATCTAACTCATCTAATTCCTGCAGGTGCTGATTATGCCAAAGGGGCGTACAACTAAGAGCTCCTCTTATTCCCAACCATTCTTTTTTTTTATATCATTGTCTTTTTTTTAAAGCATTGTTATCAAACAACCATACATGAGTATTGTCAATTTTCAATAAGGAACAAGAATATCATGCAATTACATTCTAGTGTGACACAATAGGACCCTAAACAAGAACTGTCCACCTCATAACTTATAAAGAAAGTCACGCTAGTACTCAGAAAAACCTATGTAGGTGTAAAGTATGACATCAGTTTCACTGATTAATCTAGCACCACGCTAGACATCAATTCTTTAATGGTGCCCCACATTTTAGTAGATAACTTCCCAAACTCTCTATACTCCTGTTGGGTTCTCGATAGTTGCCCAGACTCTAATAATGAAAACATATTATCATATGTGGAGTTCCTGACCAAGGTCCGAGAAAGTACACTTTTCTCGGTGACAGTAATGCCGAAACTGGGCAGCTATAAAATAGCCCCTGAAATAGGGAAGATTCAAACCTCCCTGTTCCATCGGCTTGTAAAGGTACTCCAACTTTAACCTTACTCGCTTTCTTCCCCAAAGTAAATCGTTAATAATTATTTCAATTAGTTTAAAAAAAACTCCTCAATCCATATTGGAGAATTTTAAGGATATAAAGGAATTGAGGTAATATCACCATCTTCACCAGGGATAGTCTGTCCGCCCTGGATAAAGGAAGTCGAAGCTATACCATTTTATGTTAATTTTTAACACTTTGTAGAGAATCCTTTGCAGACAATGACTTCCAGGAGTGTGGAACCCATGTACATCACCAAACGCTGGGTTTCCTCCTTTGTAATGCTTTGCCAGGCCTTTACTACAGCTGTCTTCATTTGTTGCTTGTTTGTGGGTCTTCCTGCCTTAAGTTTTGTCTTAAAGGGATTCTGTCACCTCCTTTTACGATTTTAAGCTGGCACCATCGCTATGTTGACTAAAGTAGCTTATTTCCAGGACTCTTCTTTTTACTTTATTTCGTTTAGTAGTTTTGATGTAAAAGTGATTTTTATGTTATGCTAATTAGGGTCCAAGGAGCCCAGAGGGGCGTTTTTCTCACTCTCCGGTGCCCAGTGACGCCCCCCTGCAGTGCCCAAGAACGCCTCCTGATAGTCAAAACACCTCCCACAGCCCGGCAAACGGTTCCGCCCCCTCCCCACGTCATAATCTACCTTATAGATATGCCCCGTCCTCCTTCCTGTCTGCGGCCAGAAAACTTGCGCAGGCGCAGTACCGCCTGCGGCCTGCGCCTGCGCGATCATCAACCTCCTGAGGGCAACAGCCTCAAAAGTCTCACTGGGCATGCGCCGAGCCCAGTGATGTGACCTGAGCACTATTGCCCTCAGGACGTTGATGATCGCGCAGGCCGCAGGCGGTACTGCGCCTGCGCGAGTTTTCTGGCTGCAGACAGGAAAGAGGACGGGGCATATCTATAAGGTAGACTATAACGTGCGGAGGGGGTGGAACCGTTTGCCGGGCTGTGGGAGGTGTTTTGATTACTGGTCCACGTATCCGTATTGAGGTGCACCTTGCCACAGATGGCGTTGCACAGTGCACACCTGATTTTGTCCCCTACTTGGTTGAGCAGGGAAGGGATGGCTCGCCTGGAAAAGAAGTGGCGGCTGGGCACGACGTACTGTGGGACAGCCACCGCCATAAGGCCTTTAAAGAGGACCTTTCACTTGTAAAAACTATGTGAACTAAGTATGCTGCCAGCGCCCGGGGATCTCACTGCCCTTACTATTATCCCCGGGCGCCGCTCCGTTCTCCCGTTATGCCCTCCGGTACCTTTGCTCCTTAAGTTATAGTAGGCGGGTCTTCCCTTGTCCTGTGGGCGTCTCCTTCTCCTAGGCTGTAGCGCTGGCCAATCGCAGCGCACAGCTCACAGCCTGGGAGAAAAAAAACTCCCAGGCTGTGAGCTGTGCGCTGCGATTGGCCAGCCCTGCAGCCTAGGAGAAGGAGACACCCACAGGACAAGGGAAGACCCGCCTACTATAACTTAAGGAGCAAAGGTACCGGAGGGCATAACAGGAGAACGGAGCGGCGCCCGGGGATAATAGTAAGTGCAGTGAGATCCCCGGGCGCCGCTCTACATGGCAGCATACTTCGTTCACATAGTTTTCACAAGTGAAAGGTCCTCTTTAAAACTATCCGTCTTCACCAGACGGAATGACAGCATTTCAAAGGCCAGTAATTTAGAAATGCTGGCATTCAGGGCTAGGGATCGTGGGTAGGTAGGGGGATATTTCCTCTTCCTCTCCAGTGTTTGGGAGATGGAGAGCTGAACGCTTCCGTGGGACATTGTGGAGATACTTGGTGACCCAGGTGGTGGTGTTGCTGGAAGATCCTCTGTTTGCGGGGTGGCAGGTGGCACTGTCACTCCAGAGGTGGATGAAGAGGCCGAGACTGCAGCAGAAGAGGAAGTAGGAGGAGCCAAAGACCTTTCTTGGTTTTTGAGGTGTCTACTCCACTGCAGCGGCTGCTCCGCTTTTGCACCCTGCTCCCTTTTCTGCTGTGCTGGTGGCTCTGTGCGACCACCGGCTCTTCCTCCGAACTACACAGGTCACTTGCATGACCTTGATTCCATGTGGGGTCGAGGACCTCATCGTCCTCCACATCATCTTCCACCCAGTCTTCACCCCTGCCCTCCTTGTTGGTCTGCACACTTTCGAAAGCCCCAGCAGTTGGCACCTGTGTTTCGTCATCATCCGAGACGTGCTGCGATTGTCCTCCCATGTACTCATTTTGAAACATAAGTGGTTGGGCATCAGTGCACTCAATCTCTTCCACTTCTGGGGCAGGGATAGGTGGATGGCCCTGGGAAACCCTGCTAACAGAGTCATCAAAAAGCAGAAGAGACTGCTGCATGACTTGGGGCTCAGACTGCTTGGCTGATTTGCAAGGGGGTGAGGTGAAAGACTGATGGACATCGGCTGCAGGTGCCAACTCTGATATTTCAGCAGGAGACTGGGTGGGAGACAATGTGAAGGAACTGGAGCCACTGTCAGAAACCCAATCTACCGGGTGGGCCATTTATATGGATACACCTTAATAAAATGGGAATGGTTGGTGATATTAACTTCCTGTTTGTGGCACATTAGTATATGTGAGGGGGGAAACTTTTCAAGATGGGTGGTGACCATAGCGGCCATTTTGAAGTCGGCCATTTTGAATCCAACTTTTGTTTTTTCAATAGGAAGAGGGTCATGTGACACATCAAACTTATTGGGAATTTCACAAGAAAAACAATGGTGTGCTTGGTTTTAACGAATCTTTATTCTTTCATGAGTTATTTATAAGTTTCTGACCACTTATAAAATGTGTTCAATGTGCTGCCCATTGTGTTGGATTGTCAATGCAACCCTCTTCTCCCACTCTTCACACACTGATAGCAACACCGCAGGAGAAATGCATGCACAGGCCTCCAGTATCCGTAGTTTCAGGTGCTGCACATCTCGTATCTTCACAGCATAGACGATTGCCTTCCAATGATACGAGATGTGCAGCACCTGAAACTACGGATACTGGAAGCCTGTGCTAGCATTTCTCCTGCGGTGTTGCTATCAGTGTGTGAAGAGTGGGAGAAGAGGGTTGCATTCACAATCCAACACAATGGGCAGCACATTGAACACATTTTATAAGTGGTCAGAAACTTGTAAATAACTCATGAAAGAATAAAGTTACGTTAAAACCAAGCACACCATTGTTTTTCTTGTGAAATTCCCAATAAGTTTGATGTGTCACATGACCCTCTTCCTATTGAAAAAACAAAAGTTGGATTCAAAATGGCCAACTTCAAAATGGCCGCCATGGTCACCACCCATCTTGAAAAGTTTCCCCCCTCACATATACTAATGTGCCACAAACAGGAAGTTAATATCACCAACCATTCCCATTTTATTAAGGTGTATCCATATAAATGGCCCACCCTGTACTATCGCCTGTACTTGTTGAGGCCTCACCATTCGTAGAGCCGTATTAGGCCCGACCAAATACCTCTGCAGGTTCTGTCGCCTACTCGCACCTGAGGAAGGGGTTTCACTTGTGCGTGTAGCTGGCACAGATCGACCACGTCTTCTCCCTGCAACAGGAGCTCCACCAGCAGCACCACGACCTGGGCCACGTCCCTTATTTGACGCTCTCCTCATATTTCTCAAATTTAGGATCTTGCCCTAAATGGGTGTTTAATTGTTAGCAGAATAGAACGACAGTATGTACAGAGTGTATCTCACACGCCCTGTTCCAGACTAGGCCTCAATTAAATTAGTTTGCCAAAAATGGCTGTATTTCAAATAACTGAATAAAAAACCTGTATACAAAGGGTGTATCTCACACGTCCTGACCCACACTAGGCCGCAATTAAAGATTTGTGCCCAAAATTGCTGTATTTCAAATAACTGAATAGAAAACCTGTATAATAAAGGGTGTATCTCACATGCCCTGACCCACACTAGGCTGCAATTAAAGATTTGTGCTAAAAATGGGTATTTGATTAATAACTGAATATGACAGCAGTATATAACCCTTGAATTACAAACATCTTGATGCTGCAAGGCCTGAAAAATTGTGTATTTTGCACAAAAAAGGGTGATTTATTAATAGAACAATATTATCCCAGTATATAAAGGGTGTATATCACATGCCCTGACCCACACTAGGCCGCTATTAAAGATTTGTGCCCAAAATGGCTTTATTTCAAATAAGTGAATAGAACCACACTATGTAAAGGCTGTATCTAACAATGACATATTGTCACGACTATGGTTGTGGTCGTGACTCCTTGGTTCGCATGCAGTTGTCAGCGGTTTGTTTTATGTTCTCAACCACAGGTGTGAGCTCCGTATCTTGCCTCACGTGTGGTTGCCGTTGGCAACATAAGGTTGTTGGCAGTGGAGCGGCCTGAGCGCTTGCTAGGCGCTCGCTGTCAGGGCATGCGGTTGCCTCTGGTAAAGTGTGGTTTTAGTGTTCACTTTCTATGTCTAGTGTGCACGAGTTTTATGTAGGTGTGCACTGTGACACTTCCCTTCACTTGTGGCTGCCCGTGGCAACGTGTGGTTTTGTGTACATGTGGTGGCAGTGTCTCGGCCTTCTGGCTGACTCCCAGGACATGGTTGCCACGCATGTCGTTGCCTGCGGTAACAGCTGCAGTGTAATTGTTTATTGTACACTTCCCCTTTAAGTGACACTTACCTTGTTTGGTGATGGAAGGGTTAACCCCTTTCCTAGTGTGTGTGTGGGTGTGGCCGCTTGGGCTATTTAGCTTCCTGCTGTAAGGCAGTTGCTGAGGGGTACTTCAGCCATGCGTTTTGCTGGAGTCATCCTCCTGGTTCATATACCATCTTTCAAGTAAGGGCCACCCTTGCGGTCACAAAAAGAATGTCTGATGTTAAGTTGATGTTTTTATGCTCTTGATATTTATTGCAGCTATGGATGTCCTGGTTACCTGTGTGTTTTGATGTGTGTGCTGTTTGTGTGGACAGCGTATTTGAGCACGGGTTCCAGTCAGCAAGGCTGTGGCAGGTTAGTGTGGAACTGCTTGGTTCACCTGTCATATCCATATGTCTGTTTATGTTCCCCTTCTCTTTGCAGCTTGGCCAGTAAGACTCCTGTTCGTCCGTGCCTAGGAGGAACAAGTCGTCTTACCGTGCTCCTAGTTCAGGGCCACCCTGAGGGCTAGTAGGGACCCCAAGGTTCCGGAGTATGAGCCCTCCTACCATCAGGGTCGGCTCATACAGCCAGGAGTCAGGGTCAGAATTAGGGACGTGATAGGAGGTGACCTGCTCTCTAGTTCTGTCGTCCTGGCCGAGCAGCGACTAGATCTTCTGGCATCGCACGGCTGAGGGTTTTCCCCATCCTCAGCCGTGACACATATGCAGCAAAGGCTGCAAAATAAACTTTTTTTTTCCCCAAATGGGTGTTTGTCTAATAACTGAATATGACAGCAGTATATAACCCTGGAATTTCAAACGTCTTGATGCTGCAAGGCCTGAAATTTTTTTTATTTTTCCCACAAAAATGTTTTATTAATAGAACAATATAACCCCAGTATATAAAGGGTGTATATCACACGCCCTGACACACACTAGGCCGCAATTAAAGATTTGTGCCCAAAATGGCTGTATTTCAAATAGCTGAATAGAAAACCTGTATATAAACGGTGTTTCTCACACGGCCTGACCCACACTAGGCTACAATTAAAGATTTGTGCCAAAAATGGGTATTTGATTAATAACTGAATATGACAGCAGTATATAACCCTGGAATTTCACACGTGCTGATGGTGCAAGGCCAGGAAAATTGTGTATTTTGCACAGAAAAGGGTGTTTTATTAATAGAACAATATAACCCCAGTATATAAAGGGTGTATCTCACACGCCCTGATCCAGACTAGGCCTCAATTAAATTAGTTTGCCAAAAATGGCTGTGTTTCAAATAACAGAATAGAACCCCTGTATAAAAAGGGTGTATCTCATACGCCCTGACCCACACTAGGCCGCAATTAAAGATTTGTGCCCAAAATGGCTGTATTTCAAATAACTGAATAGAAAACCTGTATATAAAGGGTGTATCTCATACGCCCTGACCCACACTAGGCCGCTATTAAAAGGAATCTGTCACCTGCTTTTACCATTTTAAGCTGTCTCCATCGCCATGTTCACTAAAGTACCTTATTTCCAGCAGTCTTCTTCTTACTTTATTTCGATTTGTCCTTTTGATAAAAAAGCCTTTTTTATGATATGCTAATGAAGCTCCAAGGTGCCCAGAGGGGCGTTTTTTTCCCTCTCCGGTGCCCAGTGACGCCCCCCTGCAGTGCCCAGCCCGCCTTAATTTGAATCCCAAGAACGCCTCTTGATCCTCAAATAACCTCCCACACCCCGGCAAACGGTTCCGCCCCCTCCCCACATCGTCAGTACCGCCTGCAGCCTGCGGCCTGCGCCTGCGCGATCATCAAGCATCTGAGGGCAACAGTCTCAAAAGTCTCACTGGGCATGCGCCGAGCCCAGTGATGTAATCTGAGCGCTGTTGCCCTGAGGAGGTTGATGATCGCGCAGGCCGCAGGCGGTACTGCGCAGGCCGCAGGCGGTACTGCGCCTGCGTGAGTTTTCTGGCCGCCGACAGGAAGAAGGACGGGGCATTTCTAGAAGGTAGACGATGACGTGGGGAGGGGGAGGAACCGTTTGCCGGGATGTGGGAGGTTATTTGAGGATCAGGAGGCGTTCTTGGGATTCAAATTAAGGCGGGCTGGGCACTGCAGGGGGGCGTCACTGGGCACCGGAGAGGGAAAAAAACGCCCCTCTGGGCACCTTGGAGCTTCATTAGCATATCATAAAAAGGGCTTTTTTATCAAAAGAACAAAACGAAATAAAGTAAGAAGAAGACTGCTGGAAATAAGGTACTTTAGTGAACATGGCGATGGTGACAGCTTAAAATTGTAAAAGCAGGTGACAGATTCCCTTTAAAGAATTGTGCCCAAAATGGCTTTATTTCAAATAAGTGAATAGAACCACACTTTGTAAAGGCTGTTTCTCAGAATGACATATGCAGCAATGGCTGCAAAATAAACTTTTTTTTCCCCTAAACTCGTGTTTGTTTAATAACTGAATATGACAGCAGTATATAACCCTTGAATTTCACACATGCTGATGCTGCAAGGCCAGAAAAATTGTGTATTTTGTCAAAAAAGTGTTTTTTTAAAAACCCAGAAAATAATGGGTGTATTTCTAGCTTAAATTGCACACTGACTAATACAGATGTTGTATATTGCCAAAAAAGTGTTTTTTTGGTAACAGAATATGAAAGCTGTATATATTAAACTTGAATTTAACACTTGCAGATCAGGAAAATAGTGTTTTTTGGCAAAAAAGTGTGTTTTTAAAAACCCAGAAAATTATGGCTGTAATTCTGGCTTAAATTGCACACTCACTAAGCCTGCAAATGCACCAGATGTTGTAAATTGGCCAAATATTTTTTTTTCAAACTGATTATTTGTGCTGTTTTTAACCCCTTAAGGACTTAGGACGTATCGGTACGGCATGGGTCCCGAGTCCTTAAGGACCCATGACGTACCGGTACATCATGAGTTTAAAATAAGATTGCGGCGCCCCGGGGGTTAATCCGAACGGGATGCCGGCTGAAATCATTCAGCCGGTATCCGGTCACAATGCCGAGGGGGGTCATGTCCCCCGTATCGGCGATCGCAGAAAACCGCAGGTCAATTCAGACCTGCGGTTTCCTGCGCTTTTAGACGATTCTGATCCCCGCGGTCTTTGACCGCGGGGATCAAACTTTAAAATTGCCGAAATAAAGTTTTATTAACCCCCCCTGCACCCCTGAATGATATTATGTAGGCGGGTGGTGCAGGGGGGGTGTCGCAGGCGGTGCGGGAGGCGGGATCGCGATCCCCGGCCCGCCTCCCCTTGAATAATCGTTGGTGGACAGTGGTTATACCAGGGTGTCAGCACATTGCTGACACCCTGGTATAAACGGCTGACATCGGTGATGCGATGTCAGCCGTTTAACCCTTTCCATACAGCGGTCCGTACAGACAGCTGTATGGAAAAGGTTAACAGCTCAGGGAGCACCCTCCCTCTCCCATCAGGGGGCTGCTGTGCCTTTGCAGCCCCCCGATGGGAGAGAGCCCCCAGACAGCCTGGGTCCGGGGTCCAAAAATCCTAAAGTTCGGTACGAACTCAACCCTAGCCAGGAGTCGAATCCCTACCAATCTGCTATTGATAACCTGTCCAGAGGATAGATCAACAATATCATCACACTACACAACCCCTTTAATTTCCTCAGAATCTACTAACTATCTAAAGGTGGTCATACACGTTAGACACATGTCGGCATGACTATCTAACGCAGCGGTGGGGAACCATTTTGCTGCCAAGGGCCATTTGGATATTTGTAACATCATTCGGGGGCCATACAAAATTCTCAATAAAAAATTTTTACTGCTGTATTTGGTCAAACATATAATTGACTTAGGGATAAGTTACAGAAATTGCACTAAAATTAAAATAATCTAGAGGGCTGTATTTTTGCAGCACAAAATAGCGCCTGCACTATATATATACAGTATATTACATACAATACAGGCGCCATATTGACCACACATAGCAGTCTAATTTTTAAGTTCAGAATGTTACTTATTTGACATTAATGGCAGGAAGCTAAACCCAGGGGGTCCAGAGAGGGGTTCACCCAGCTTTCACTCTCCCTGCCTCTTTCTTCGCAACTGTCCCTGCCTTTGTCCCTTTCTCAGCAAAATATCTGCCCCCACCTCCATCAGCCTGAAATCAGCCTCCTATCAGACGCCCCAGGCCTACATCAGCCTCAGATCAGACTCCCATCAGACCTCTAAGCCTCAGATTAGACCCCAATCAGACCCTTCCTAGCTTCAGATCAGACTCCCATCAGACCCCCAGCCTCAGACCAGACCCGGATCAGACGCCCAGCCTCAGATCAGCCCCCATCAGACCCCCCAGGGTCAGATCAGCCCCTATAAGACCCCCCAGCCTCAGATCAGACCTTCATAATACCCTCCCTAGCCTCAGATCAGCCCCCATCAGACCCTCCCCAGCCTCAGATCAGCCCCCATCAGCCCCCCTAGTCTCAGATCAGACCCCTATCAAACCCCAGCCTCAGATCAGACACCCCCAGCCTCAGATCAGACCCTCCCAAGCCTCAGATCAGACCCCCATCAGACCCTCCCCACCCTCCTTTAGCCTCAGATCAGCCCCAATCAGACATCAGATCAGATACTGTATTTAAGATAAACAAATAAACTTACCTCTCCAGCTCCGTACGGCGCTGCCTCTTGGCAGATTCACTTACCCTCCCTGTTCTTCTTCCTGCCGCACTATATTGTCACCTCACACCGCACAGCGTCAGGTCATAGTGCACGTCTACGTGCACTGCGTCCTGACGCTGGATGTGTCAGGACACAGTGTGGGGCTGAAAGAAGACCAGGGAAGGTGAGGACAGCCAGTGCAGTGCTGTTCTCACCTTCCTGTGCCTCCCGTATGCTAATGACCGCTTCCATAATGGAAGGGGTCATAAGCATTTTCACATTATGTTCTGGCAGGGGGCCGGGGGCCACATGAAATGATACCGTGGGCCGCATACGGCCCTCGGGCCGGAGGTTCCCCACCCCTGATCTAACGTGTATGGGGATTTCTCTACTCTCCGCCAACAGCATATCAGCAAAAAAAAGCAAAGATACTTATTCCTTTCTCCCCATTGAATAAAACATGCACATTCAAATGAGACAAGTGTGTTGCTATATTAAAGAGTAACTGCCCTTTCTTAAAACTTTATACATGTCATGGTGATACGTCAAAAGTTTTAATTGGCAGATGCCCAGGTGCTCAGACCTTCACTGATCACTGCAACGAAGTTAACCGCTGAATAGGCAGGCTCATTGATTTCTATGAGCAAATATTACCTTTCTGAGGAGAGATGATCAAAGCTAAAGGGGCAAGCTTTGTTACTACCCCTAATCTGGTAGAACTGAATATGCACATTAATGGGGGAGTTGAGATAATTTCAGAGTTGTCTCAGCCAAAGCCGAATTTTCAGTTTAGCAAAAAAAAATAGCATTTTTTCATAATCCCCCTTCCCAAAGAATTAATCTGGGATCTGTATTTTAAACTTCTTTTACTATAACCTTGGCAAAGACAAAGTATTTATGTTTGGAAAGTTGCCCTTAAGATTTTGAAGTGAATCTGTGGTAACTTGGCAGTCTTTAAGGAACTGCCATAAGGCATGTTGCCATTATTGTCTTACAACATATAAAGTACTAATTTTTCATATTTCTTGACATAACAGTCTTCAATAGGAAATAGAACTAAGTAGAAATCCTAGACTGTATTATATTGTTATATGCAGTGACCCCCTGGGGAGCCGGTATAGAGGATAGGAGTGGTAATAGCCTTGATGAGGTGTTGCGTCATAGTGTACTTGGCTGTAATCTCACACCTAATAACAGCTTCTTCAATGCTAATGGCAGCAGTTCACATTGCTGTCTGAAATCTCAAGGCTTTACTTGAGCTTTGAACAAAGTTGATCCCTATAGAGAATCCTCTATAGGAGCACGAGCTGAGAAGGTTACTTCTTCCCCTCTTTGTCTCTGGAACTCCCCATCTTGGCAGGTGACTGGCCCAGCCCACTCCTACCAAGACGGGAGAAACAAGGTGGCTAGCCAACCTTTGCCATTCTTTCCATGCTGGAAACTATGGCCAGAAGGAAACAGTAAAATATATAATATATAACAATATAAA
Organism: Bufo bufo; assembly: GCF_905171765.1. Lineage (NCBI taxonomy): Eukaryota > Metazoa > Chordata > Amphibia > Anura > Bufonidae > Bufo > Bufo bufo. The sequence continues at coordinate 625,055,996 of NC_053389.1, read as the reverse complement.
CAACATATAAATTATAGTGGATACAGTATATTACATATAGTGCACACATCTATTGGATTTCTAGAATTTTTTTAATTTACCTAAAAATGAATGGGACTAGTCACTAGAATGTCACTAGAATGCCCACATTCCAAAGAGCACCTTTAGGATTTCACAGGGCATTTTTTACACATTTTGATTTCAAACTACTTCTCACGCATTAGGGCCCCTAAAATGCCAGGGCAGTATAACTACCCCACAAGTGACCCCATTTTGGAAAGAAGACACCCCAAGGTATTTCGTGATGGGCATAGTGAGTTTATGGAAGTTTTTATTTTTTGTCACAAGTTAGTGGAATATGAGACTTTGTAAAAAAAAAGAAAAAAAATCATCATTTTCCGCTAACTTGTGACAAAAAATAAAAAATTCTAGGAATTCGCCATGCCCCTCACGGAATACCTTGGGGTGTGTTCTTTTCAAAATGGGGTCACTTGTGGGGTAGTTATACTGCCCTGGCATTTTAGGGGCCCTAATGTGTGAGAAGTAGTTTGAATTCAAAATGTGTAAAAAATGCCCTGTGAAATCCTAAAGGTGCTCTTTGGAATGTGGGCGGGAATTGATTTATTTTTTTTTTTTCTCACAAAGTCTCCCTTTCCGCTAACTTGTGACAAAAAGTTCAATCTTTCATGGACTCCATATGCCCCTCAGCGAATACCTTGGGGTGTCTTCTTTCCGAAATGGGGTCACTTGTGGGGTATTTATACTGCCCTGGCATTTTAGGGGCCCTAAAGCCTGAGAAGAAGTCTGGAATATAAATGTCTAAAAAAATTTACGCATTTGGATTCCGTGAGGGGTATGGTGAGTTCATGTGAGATTTTATTTTTTGTCACAAGTTAGTGGAATATGAGACTTTGTAAGAAAAAACTAAAAAAAAAAAATTTCCGCTAGCTTGTGACAAAAAAAAACAAAATCGATTTTACGGTGTTTTTGCAGTGATCAGAAAAAAAAATTCTGTCACTGCGGTGGGGCGGACTGAACCCAAGTGTGTGCACAAGATCAGGCCTGATCGGGCGAAAACTGCGTTTTTTGTAGAGCCTATAGAACATGTCCTATTCTTGTCCGCAATTGCGGACAAGAAAAGGCATTTTCTATATAGTTCTGGCAATGTGCGGATCCGCAAAATGAGGAAAGCACATTGCCGGTGTCCGTGTTTTGCGGATCCGCGGTGCCGTATTTTGCGGATCCGTGGATCCGCAAAACACATACGGACGTCTGAATGGAGCCTTACAGGGGGGTGATCAATGACAGGGGGGTGATCAGGGAGTCTATATGGGGTGATCACCCCCCTGTAAGGCTCCATTCAGACGTCTGTATGTGTTTTGCGGATCCGTGGGTACGTGGATCCGCAAAACACATATGGACGTCTGAATGGAGCCTTACAGGGGGGTGATCAATGACAGGGGGGTGATCAGGGAGTCTAATATGGGGTGATCACCCCCTGTCAGGCTCCATTCAGACGTCCGTATGTGTTTTGTGGATCCGCGGATCCGTGGATCAGGGAGTCTATATGGGGTGATCAGGGGTTAATAAGGGGTTAATAAGTGACAGGGGGGGGGTGTAGTGTAGTGGTGTTTGGTGCTACTTTACAGAGCTGCCTGTGTCCTCTGGTGGTCGATCCAAGCAAAAGGGACCACCAGAGGACCAGGTAGCAGGTATATTAGACGCTGTTATCTCATTCCAGCCCCCCCTCCCTTGTCACTCTCATTCTACCTCCCCACTCCCTTGTCACTCTCATTCTACCTCCCCTCCCTTGTCACTCTCATTCCAGCCCCCCCTCCCTTGTCACTCTCATTCTACCTCCCCCTCCCTTGTCACTCTCATTCTACCTCCCCTCCCTTGTCACTCTCATTCCAGCCCCCCTCCCTTGTCACTCTCATTCCAGCCCCCCCCTTGTCACTCTCATTCCAGCCCCCCCTCCCTTGTCACTCTCATTCTACCTCCCCACTCCCTTGTCACTCTCATTCTACCTCCTCCCTCCCTTGTCACTCTCATTCCAGCCCCCTTCCTCCCTTGTCACTCTCATTTTACTTCCCCCCCTCCCTTGTCACTCTCATTCCAGCCCCCCTCCCTTGTCACTCTCATTCCAGCCCCCCCCATTGTCACTCTCATTCCAGCCCCCCCCCATTGTCACTCTCATTCCAGCCCCCCCCCATTGTTACTCTCTTTCCAGCCCCCCCATTGTCACTCTCATTCCAGCCCCCCCCCCCCATTGTCACTCTCATTCCAGCCCCCCACCTTCCAGCCCCCCACCTGTAGCGTGGCCGAGCTCTGTTCGGTCCACGGTACATGAGCATTTGTTTCCTGTACCTGAACTGCTATGTTTCCCATAGGGTTAATCCAGCTTCTTGTAGCTGTCTCTTTTTGCGGAACGGAATTGCGGACCCATACATTTCTATGGGGCCGCACACTCTCATTCTACCTCCCCCTCCCTTGTCACTCTCATTCTACCCCCCCTCCCTTGTCACTCTCATTCTACCCCCCCTCCCTTGTCACTCTCATTGTACCCCCCTCCCTTGTCACTCTCATTCCAGCCCCCCCTCCCTTGTCACTCTCATTCTACCTCCCCACTCCCTTGTCACTCTCATTCTACCTCCCCTCCCTTGTCACTCTCATTCCAGCCCCCCCTCCCTTGTCACTCTCATTCCAGCCCCCCCTCCCTTGTCGCTCTCATTCTACCTCCCCCTCCCTTGTCACTCTCATTCTACCTCCCCTCCCTTGTCACTCTCATTCCAGCCCCCCTCCCTTGTCACTCTCATTCCAGCCCCCCCCTTGTCACTCTCATTCCAGCCCCCCCTCCCTTGTCACTCTCATTCTACCTCCCCACTCCCTTGTCACTCTCATTCTACCTCCTCCCTCCCTTGTCACTCTCATTCCAGCCCCCTTCCTCCCTTGTCACTCTCATTTTACTTCCCCCCTCCCTTGTCACTCTCATTCCAGCCTCATTCCAGCTCATTCTACCTCCTCCCTCCCTTGTCACTCTCATTCCAGCCCCCTTCCTCCCTTGTCACTCTCATTTTACTTCCCCCTCCCTTGTCACTCTCATTCCAGCCCCCCTCCCTTGTCACTCTCATTCCAGCCCCCCCCATTGTCACTCTCATTCCAGCCCCCCCCATTGTCACTCTCATTCCAGCCCCCCCCCATTGTCACTCTCTTTCCAGCCCCCCCATTGTCACTCTCATTCCAGCCCCCCCCCCCCATTGTCACTCTCATTCCAGCCCCCCACCTTCCAGCCCCCCACCTGTAGCGTGGCCGAGCTCTGTTCGGTCCACGGTACATGAGCATTTGTTTCCTGTACCCGGCCGGACTGAAAGGAAGTTCACACTAAGTGAGCACTTCCTGTCAGTCCGGCCGGGTACAGGAAACAAAAGCTCCTGTACCGCGGACCGAACAGAGCTCGGCCACGCTACATTAACAACAGCACAGAGCAGACACAGCATGACAGCAGGCGCAGGCAGGCTGCGCAGCACTGAGCCGGTGGCCGGAGATTCTTTAGAGCGGCAAGCGATAAGCCGCTCAGGAGGCGCAGCATGAGGGGCGCCGCCGGTCGGCCGAACTTATATAACAAACGTATTATTTTTTTTTTTTTTACACCGCAACGGGCGCCCTCTGCTAAATGGCGCCCTAGGCGACTGCCTAAGTCGCCTTACTGGTGGCGCCGGCCCTGCATACAATAACCATACTTTTCTTAGTAAAATCCATTGCTATTATTCTGTATGCTATTGAGTAATGGTATTAGTGATGAGCGGCAGGGGCAATATGGAATTTGCGATATTTCACAAATATGTTGTAGAATATCTGCCGTATATTCGCAAATTTGCGAATTTTAGATTTTTTTCTTTATTGCGAAAATCAGCAATGTAATATTCGCGTAATGCGCACGCAATACAGGCGTGAGTCACTTTTGCTACATTTTCCAAGCTGCTAGAAGTTTCCTGAGACTGGAGAAAATGGTTGGCCTGGCAGAACATTAAAAATGGCTTTATATGCAGATAGAGTGCTCCAATATATTTGCTATTGCGCAAATTGGCAATTAACGATGCGCATATTTTGGCGCCATACGTGCAACTTCACATTTTAGCAGGTCTGACTACATATTACTGATTGGTGCACTAAGTATTGTTGTAAACTTGTGACCAGTGATGGCCGGTTCGCCGTGTTCGCCCGCGAACACATGCGAGCTGCCATCTTAGTGTGAGTTAATGTGAACTGGCCATCACTGCTTGTGACATCACAGCACTATGTCTGTACTGTATGTAAGGACAGCAGAACCTATCACACTTCCTAACACCCTGCACTGCAGCAGCTACACTATATCAGGATATAACCTACACTGACTATCTCCCAGTAACTAGCTGTATTATATATATAAGCTATCTAACTATCTATCTAATATAATGAGTGGAAAGCACAGAGCACAGCAATGACACTGCTGTCTCTCTAAGAACTTAAAAAAAAACTGTAGAAAATGGCTGCTGGGGAGGTTCTTATATAGTAAGGGGTAGGCAACTTTCCTATTGGTTGCTAGGGATGTTGCTAAGCTCAGACAAAGACATTGCAGCCTTCTCATTGACCCACAAGCAAGAAGCAGGGAGGGATCATGCGTTCAGATGAAAAAAAATCTAGAATATTCTAAAATATGAATATATATCACTATATTCTAAATATTTGCAAATTCCTGAAGTGCCAATATTTGCGATTAATATTCGCCCAACACTATTGAGGATTCAAGTGCACTATGGGTGGGGATGCACTGTCCAGTGCACCATAGTTCCGTCACTTTCATTGGCCAACGTCTTCTACTCTGCTTTAATTGACAGAGCCAGGCTTCCCCTGCATTATCACTCTGAAATCTCATCTTTGTTCAAACTCCAACGCATGTGCAGGACAAATCTTGGTTCTTGCCTGACATCTATGGAGTGTACTGAGCATGCACTAGTATTTGAACCATCAATGCAGGTGTGGGATTTCTGAGCCAGGAGCAATGAGGTGGTTACCTGAGCTTTATTAAGTTATGGCCTATCCTTTGCCTATCCGGCAATAGAACAACAACCAAACAGCTAAATGGCTGGACCCCCGCCAATCTCATGTTAGGGTGTAGCTTTTTCGCTGGGGTCAGCGCTGGAACTACACTGCTTTACCAACCATGCAGTGGGCAGTGGAGCAGTGATGTCACAGTGCCATTGGCTTCAATGGGAGAATCACTGCAGTGTGAGTGCTGTCCACAACATGGTTGATGGTGTTGTGTACCTTCAGCACTGACTTCTGGAGCTACGCCTGAACAGCTGATCAGTTGATCAGTGGGAGTGAGTGGGGTCAGACTCCCCAAAACGGCTAGTGATGGTGTATCTTGAGGGCAGCCCATCACTTTTTAAATTCCAGACAATCCATTCAAGATATATAAGAAAATGAACATATGTATATTAAATCTCCAGTCTTTTTGTATACATGTCCTCATGTCCCCAAATTCTAGGCCACACTTTGTGCCCCTCACAGTGCTATAGACCTTGCTCCTTAATGGTAATGCTGAGCAATGTACCTGCAGATATTATATTTAATCAGTTATCTATGTATTATAAAGTGCTACTTAATGTTAATAATAATGACTTGTGTAACTGAGGCTCAATGAAAAAAATAAAAATACACTATTTGGCTTTCGGGTGAAATTTATGGAAAACGTAAAATGTTCACATATTACAGATGCAAGAAAAAGTATATGAACCCTTTGGAATTATATGGATTTCTGCACAAATTGGTCATAAAATGTGATCTGATCTTTATCTAAGTCACAACAATAGACAATCACAGTCTGCTTAAACTAATGACACACAAAGAATTAAATGTTACCATGTTTTTATTGAACGCACCATGTAAACATTCACAGTGCAGGTGGAAAAAGTATGTGAACCCTTGGATTTGATAACTGGTTGAACCTCCTTTGGCAGCAATAACTTCAACCAAACGTTTCCTGTAGTTGCAGATCAGACGTGCACAACGGTCAGATTCTTGGGACGTCTGGTGTGAATCGCTTTCTTGAGGTCATGCCACAGCATCTCAATCAGGTTGAGGTCAGGACTGTGACTGGGCCACTCCAGAAGGCATATTTTCTTCTGTTTAAGTGATTCTGTTGTTGATTTACCTCTATGCTTTGGGTCGTTGTCCTGTTGCAACATCCATCTTCTGTTGAGCTTCAGCTGGTGGACAGATGGCCTTCTTCTGCAAAATGTCTTGATAAATTTGGGAATTCATTTTTCCTTCGATGATAGCAATCTGTCCAGTCCCTGACGCAGCAAAGCAGCCCCAAACCATGATGCCCCCACCACCATACTTCACAGTTGGGATGAGGTTTTGATGTTGGTGTGCTGTGCCTCTTTTTCTCCACACATAGTGTTGTGTGTTTCTTCCAAACAACTCAACTTTGGTTTCATCTGTCCACAGAATATTTTGCCAGTACTGCTGTGGAACATCCAGGTGCTCTTGTGCAAACTGTAAACGTGCAGCAATGTTTTTTTTGTGACATTTTATGACCAATTTGCGCCGAAATCCATATCATTCCAAAGGGTTCACATACTTTTTCTTGCAACTATATATATATCATGAAAGTAGAGCATTTAAGTAGAAGCATGCAATGGTGATTTCCTCACCTCAAACAACTTATTGAAACAAAAGCCACCAAAAAATTTCCATGTCTCAATAACTGGTCATGTGGCCTTGAGCATTAGAGATAAACAAATTTCTCAAAAATTCAATTCGGTCAGTTAGCTGAATTTTCCAAAATGATTTGATTCAATCTGAATTTATTCATGGCGAATCTCATTAAAAAACAGCTATTTCCTGGTTGCAGAGAGCCTGTATAGTGGTCTAGAACACTGTGCCTTGCAGAAACACACATAGCGAGTCTGCTGTAGTAGTGAAACAATACTGTGAGTCAGTATACTCAGATGACAGGCATCTCTCTTAGAATAACTGCACACTTCACTTATTTGGGCAGTTATGGACAGTGATGGCCAGTTTGCAGTGTTCGCCAACGAACACATGCGGGCTGCCATCTTAACCCACAAGTCCGGCGATGCACAGGTAAGCCCGGTGAACAGAGCCACTGAGGAAGAAGGAGGATAACCTTCGAAACGCGTCTGGCGTGGAGGAATTGAACCTGACAAAATACCGACTAGCTTTCAACTATAATAGCTTGATATTATTTGCTGGACTGAGAAAGCGCTTTCCAAGGATAAATGAACCGCGGCTTTCTTTGGACACAGTGCAGCGATCGACGGGTGAGATTTCACCACCTGTGCTGATCCAGACAGGTGGAATACCTATTCTAATCAAGGAAACCCAATGTGGACTTGTAGCGTGATACAGCAAGCGCTCCCGTTCACAGCCGGACTTGTAAAATTATAAAGATTAGTTTGTACAGCACCTTTATTCAGCAGTAAGGCAGCTTTTTAATTTGCTGCCCAAAGGCAAGTTTACCCTGAATCTACACCACGTGGGACGCCACGGTGGGAATAGCAGGACTGTACGTGAGTAACAAACCTAATACTGCTGCATCTATATGTACTGCTGCATAATCACCTTACCATATCTACTGCACTGCCACCGTTGAATCTAAAGTTCGTTTAACCAGATATCTGCTGGATTGCAACTGTGTGAAACCTAGTGTACTCCTAGGAATTGTGGGGATCTAATATTGAAATATAAAGTCGATTCCCAGGAGATTTGCTATAACACTACAGAAAGATTGAGCTTTAGGAATAGAACTACTAGTGGGACGAATTGTCCATTAAACATTGCCGAGTCTCCAGAGACACTATATTCTTTTACACGGATATTCAACACTGAAATGATTTGAGCACTGTTATATATATACATTGATATATTTATTTACAGGTATTATCACGCAATTCCACTATACATGTTATTGCTTTCTATCACTATTATATTATTACTATTGATTTTATGTCTTGTTAGCACTTGGCACCTACACTCACCTGTTAGATTATTATTATTATTTTGAATTGTATTTCATTTGTGGAGAATTACTCGGTATTTGCCACTGTTGCAACTAACAGAGGACAACAAGTCCGCTAGTCCATATATAGTCTGGATAGACTTTGTTTCACTCAAATTTTGCTGGACCGGGATCCCCGGGTTTCCAGCTTTTCCATCTATTAGTTATATCAGTGGACTGATATTTTTTATCTCATATTTTATTTGATATTTATTTTTTAATACCTATTTTGGGGTTAAGCTCTGTTTAGGTTATATATCATTATCTACTGTTATCCATTCGTATATATACATATACTGTTATTAATAAATTAGTGTCGCTTTGCTAACTTTGTGGACTAGGTATATGAGTGCCCATCCTTTTTATACTACAATTGTTCTTTGGTAATCAGGGTACGACATCTGTTTGGTGCACCTTGCCATCTTGAGCCAGAGGTGAGCCGTCCTTTACTTTCTTTATACAGGTAAGCCCCTACCTGTGCCTGCGCCGCGAGCCAGTCTGAAACAAATGTGGTTATCGGTAGCAGGCAGTTCCGAGAACAGCCGCCGGGGGCCTTCATCGGGCTGTTCTCGGAACTTCCTGCTCCCGGTGACCGCATTTGTTTCAGACCGGCTCGCGGCGCAGGCACAGGTAAGGGCATCGCCGGACTTGTGAGTTAAGATGGCAGCCCGCATGTGTTCGTTGGTAAACACTGCGAACTGGCCATCACTGGTTATAGAGCCAAAACGAACCAAATAACTCAAGTGTGAACTCAGCCTTACAGGTCAATGTTAGCAGCAGGTATAAAGAACCGCGCAGAGGCCCAAGATCCTACTATAGCATGAAAGAGCGCACTCCTTTCACACCATCGTCAGCTGATTCCACATAGATTTCTACAGAACCTGTTCTATTGAACGCTTATACAAGTAGAGCAGAGTGGAGAGGATGTCAGCAGTACGTTTGTGTTGACATCACTGATAATTTTGCCCTTCCTCTGATCCATCAGAACAATGACCTCCAAAAAACTGACCCTGTCTGTTGAGCATCCGCCTTCACTCAGTCAGCATTTGGTCAGTAACCTATCAGTATTGCTAAAGCTAAAACAAAAACCAGGAGTGGATTCAAAACAGAGATGACACGTGAATGGAATGTTTGCATGTCTTCTGTGTTTTGCACCCACTCCTGCTTTTGGCTACCAAATTATAAGCCAATTCTGATGCAAAATAAGGACCATGTCATGCAGGCCTTACAGCTGCTACATAGACAGGATCCGTTGTGCGTCTCATTTTTCCTTTCTTCTGACAGATCAGAAGAAGGGTCAAATAAATGATAATATCAACAGGGCAAAAAGGCAAAATAGTGGCCAAGTCATTGAGAGGTCCACATAGTGGCCAAATGACACAGTTTTGAGGTGGCAGCAGCATGAGGAGACAACAGAGTGGCACAGTGACAGAGTGGTGAGGTGGCAGCAGCATGAGGAAACTACAGAGTGGCCCAGTGACAGAGAGGTGAGGTGGCAGCAGCATAAGGAGACCACAGAGTGGCCCAGTGACAGAGTGGTGAGGTGGCAGCAGCATGAGGAGACCACAGATTAGGCCAGTGACAGAGTGGTGAGGTGGCAGCAGCATGAGGAGACCACAGAGTGGCTCAGTGACATAGTGGTGAGGTTGGAGCAGCATGAGGAGACCACAGAGTGGTAAGGTGGCAGCAGCATGAGGAGACCACAGAGTGGCCCAATGACATAGTGGTGAGGTAACAAAACCATGAGTAGAACACAGAGTGGCCCAGTGACAGAGTAGGGAGGTGGGGGGCAATACCAGTACCAGCTGAAGATGGTGGGTGTGGCATCAGGCGGGTGGCAGCATCAGAATAGTAGCTGAGGCAGGTATTCAGAATAAACAGGTCTCTTTTGACAAAGTTTAGGTGTGACACCATAGATGATCTAGTCTGATGCATCAGGCACTGGTCTTTGAAAATCCTGGATGATCCATGACTGATTCATCTTCACAAAGGTCAGTTTCTCCATATTTTGGGTTGACAGATGAGTTCTCTTTGGGGACACTTTGGCCCTAGCTGCACTAAAAACCTACTCTGATGTCACACTGCTGGCCGGGCAGGAAAGCTTGTCCAGGGCAAACTCGGCCGGTTGCGCCCACAAATCGAGTTTGGCTGCGCATTAGTCCAGGGGATCTTTGATGTGGGGTGGCAGGGTGCACTCCAAGTATGCCACAACCTGCTGGTCCAGGTTCTGCTCTATGTCTAGGTGCTGCTGGTGAGTAGTTTCTTCAGTAAGCGGGTGAAGAAAACTGCTCATCAGCGACTCTAGATTTCAGATGCTGCTGATGGAGCTAGTACTGCTAGTAGTTCAGTTTGTCCTCCCTCTCAGTAGGTGTAAATAAGGCCCCCATTTTGGACCGGTAACGAGGGTCTAACATGGTGGAGAGCCAGTAGTCATCCCTCTGCCGAATGGTGACAATTCGGCTGTCACTACGCAAGCAACTGAGCATGCATCGGGCCATTTGCGCATGTGACTCAGAGGGACTCCCTGCCTCCATCTCCACTGCATACTGCCACGGTGTGTCTGTGTCATCTGCCTCATTTTCCTCATCTCCCTGTAGCTCCTCCGGCAGCTCCTGCTCTTCCTCTCCTGTCACCTGTATAGAAAAACCAGCCATTTCTCTACGCATTGCTTGTGCTCAAATCTCCTCCTCTAGTTCAACCCCCACAGGGTTCATGTGGCTATGAGATGTAGTCGCCACGTCTCCTGTCCCCTGGCCAGCCAGATTTAGCAGCATCTGTTCCAGGTCATGAATCAGTGGAATGACGTTGTTCATTCCGTAGTCCTGGCGACTGACAAATAAAGTGGCCACCTCAAAGGGCCCGAGCAAACGGTAGGTGTCACGCACTGGCTAACATCGAAGTAACACAGAGGAGTACCTCTTTCCTCCTCCATCATCAAGAAATCATTTATGGCCTTTCTCTGTTCATATAATTGGTCCAACATATGAAGGGTGGAATTCCAACAGGTGTAAACGTCGCATATCAGCCTTTTGGGAGACGCTGTTCTGCCGCTGCAGCTCAAGGAGAGTGTGCTTTGCGGTGTACAAGTGGCTAAAGTGCATGCAAAGTTTCCTGGCCATTTTCAGGATGTCTTGCAGATGGGGTGAAGACTTTAGGAACCGCTTTACAACCAGATTGAACACGTGCGCCTTGTAAGGTGCATGGCTCAGCCCTCCTTAAAGCAGTGCCGACATCATGTTCTTCCCGTTGTCGGTCACCATGGTTCCAACTTAGAGTTGTCGAGAAGAAAGCCAGGATTCGATTTCTTGATGGACGCGGAGCAGTTCCTCCCCTATGTGACTCTGTTCGCCCAGGAAAACTAGGTGCAGAAAATAGCATGACACCACCGTGCCCTGCACATGTGGTATGCTGGAGGAGCACTGTGACTTGTCCCTGAAGTGGAGGTTGAGGGCATGGTGGAGGATAAGGAGGCAGAGGCGGACATTGTCGCAGGACCAACGGCGGAAGCGCCATCACCTGGCCAAGTTGCTGGTGTGGCTGGGCAGGAACCACATTTACCCAGTGGGCCGTAAAGGACTTATATTGTCCTTGACCATAGTTACAGCTCCACACATCGGCGCTGCCATGCACTTTGGCAGACACTGACAGGCTCAAGGACTGGCCCACCTTCTGTTTTACATATGTGTGCAGGGCTGGTACTGCCTTTTTGGCAAAGAAATAATGGCTTACGACTCTCCACAAGCCATCAGTTCTCTGAAAAGTGCAGAGTCCATCACTTGGAAAGTGAGGGACTGCAGCACCATCAACTTGGCCAGGAGCACGTTCAGCCTCTGCGCTGTTGGATGTGTGCACACATACTGTTGTCTCTTAGCAATCACTTTGGTGATCGACGGAATGACTGACAAGGTGTAGGAGGATGAGGAGTAGGAGCATCAGGACCAGCAGATGATGGAAAGGACAGACAGCTCCCTTCGGCTGAGGTGGTGGAGCCTTGACTGAATGAAATTGGGTGCGTGCCGCTGGGTGATGCAGACTGGACCACCACATCGAAGCCATGGTTCTCCCAGGCCACTTTATGGTGACGCTTCATGTGTTGACACAGGGCTGTGCCAACACTGGCACCCTGGCCACGCTTCACCTTCTGCCCACAAATTCGGCAAATGACCATGTTCACCTCCACCGGCAGCTTAACCAAAAATTGCTGCACTGCTGGCATTTTCCCCCCAAACACTTTGCGCTGACTGCCTGCTACCCCTGCCTCAGTGAACCCCTGCACCACTACTTTCCGGGCAGGTAGGCTCCTGCGAAGCAGGTGGTCTACCCCGGGCAGGTTTGGCTCCCGACCTCCCACTGCTGCCATCCTGCTGACCATGGCCACGCTACCACCCTGCTGGCTCAGCCGCCTCCTCACGCACTAGCTGCCACCCTCTTCTCCTGATGATGATGATGAAGCCCGTTCACTGATGTCCCCCTCAACGGTCTCAGGGCCAGGAGCCTGACCGCTTGCAACACCTGCTCCCACGTGACTCTCATCATCACTACTTGCCCACCTACCGGAGGAAGCAACGGATGTCTCCTACAGATCTTGGCTGGGCAGTAGCCGCTGACTGTACTCTAGTAGCTCGTCCTCGCTGCAAAGTGGAGCCGAGCCTACTGCATATAATACTTCTCTCGCTGAGGGAACAGAAAATGAGGCAGGTTGAGTACAGTTGGGGGCACAGGGCAAGCGTCGTGTCAGAGGAACCCACCGACTCTTGGCTGGGGTTGTCTGATGTCACTTGCGACAAAGTCGAAGACCGAGTCAACCATTCAAGCACGGCTGGGTTGCTGGTCAAGACATGACCGCTAGATGACACTGGGAGCTCAGTCCTCTCTCTGCGAATCCTGCTGCCACCCCCCTTCTTCTGCTGCTACTTCTGCCTGCAGAAACATTTTTGCCACTGCCCGTTCCTTTGAAGGGTCTGTCACCTGTCTGACATGCTGTGTAATAAAAGAATTAAATTAAAATAATACACAAAAGGCTGTAGTACAATGTAACTTCACCGCAAAAAGGCAATTAAGATGTATTCTTTTTCTGAATAATACACCACAAAAAAAGAAATATAACAATCACAATTCACTGCAGAACGGCTAAAAAAATGTACATATATTTCCTTTTTATACACAACGTAAATAGCTGTAGTACAAGGTAACTTCACCGCAGAACAGCAATTAAGACATGTATTTTTTCTGATTAATAACCCCCCCAAAAAAATATAACAATCACAACAATTCACAGCAGAACCGCTAATATATGGGACATACGTTTATTTCCTTTCAATGCACCCCGTAAATGGCTATAGTACAATGTAACTTCAGCGCAGAACGGCAATTAAGACATATTATTTTTCCTATTAATACACCCCCAAAAAAATTATATAACAATCACAATTCACTGCAGAAAGGCTAATAAGATGTACATATCTTTCCTATTAATACACCCCATAAATGACTGTTGTAGAATGTAACTTCACCGCTGAACGGCAATTATGACATATATTCTTTCTTTTTTTCTCTCCTATTTATACACCCCAAAAAAGTCAAACAATGTAAAATCAACGCAGAACGGCTAATAGGATGTACGTATCTTTCCTATTAATACACCCCATGAATGGCTGTAGTACAATGTAACTTCACCACTGAACGGCAATTATGACATATATTTTTTCCTATTTGTTTCCTATTAATACACTCCCCAAAAAAAGTAAAACAATGTGATTTCAACGCAGAATGCGTACGTATATTTCCTATTATACACCCCGTAAATGGCTGTATCACAGAGAACTTGCACCCCAATAGCAAGCAAGGTTTGCTGGAATTACTGATGTATCCTATAGTGCAAACAAGCTAAAAGCAGCAGTATAACTGCAATTTGGATCCCCAATTAGTGCAGCAGGGTGTAATAGAATCGCTCTTATTACCCAGGCTGTACATTCTCCTATTGCACCCTGTTCTCCTTTTATAGTGTAGATGATGCCTTCTTATCCTTTCCCTACACCTCAAATAATCTTGCCCTGAACTTCTAAATAGATTTTTCAGCACAATGAAGTCTTTCCTAGCACTGTCCCTAGCGCCTGCTGACGTCTCTCCTTGCACTAAGTACACTGGAAAAATCGGCAGAATCCAAGATGGCTGAGGCTATTTATAGGGATGTGACATCACAGGGGCTGTCTGGCTGCTGATTGGCTGCATGCATGGCATTGTGGGTGATCCCTCGTTCCCAGAGTTTGCTCCATATCCTAACACGTGCAGCAACCATTTTAGGAAAAATGAAAAATTACCATGAAGCACGAAGAAATTTGGCTTCAGTGCAAATCAAATTTTTCCTGAAATTCTGATCAAATTCCACTTCGTCAACTTCGATGCACTCATCTCTATTGATCATCATTTACAGCTCGACAACGTCTCATGCTGTTCACAAGTCGACTTATTGTCTGCTGAGGCATGGCATCCCACTCTTCTTGAAGGGCGGCTCTCAGGTCATTGAGGTTCTGGGGTACAAAATTACGAGCCTCTACACGACAACTCAACTGATCCCATAGGTTTTCAATGGGATTCAGGTCTGGAGAAAGTGAAGGCCACTCCATTTGAGGTACCCTAGTCTCCAGCAGCCATTCCCTAATGATGTGACCTCGATGAGCTGGCGCAATGTCCTCCATGAAGATGAAATTAGGCCTGTGTTGTTCATGCAGAGGCACAATGACTGGATTAATGATGTTATTCAAGTAGTATGGACTTGTCATTGTACCATTCACAAAGTGTAGGTTAGTTCTGTATTGATTAGACACACCTGCCCACATTGTAACACCACCACCACAACTAAAGGCTTATCTGGCAACAACAGTGGCTGATGCATAGCGCTCTTGACGTCTCCAACATTGTTGGCAGCCATCATTTCTGCTCAGCGTGAATCGACTTTCATCAGTGAACAGCACTGAGGCCCACTGGTCCCTCGTCCAGCGTAGATGCTCCCTGGCCCATGCAAGATGATGATGCCTGTGCCTGGTGGTGTGGTTAGGTACCCTTGTAGGTCATCTAGTACGCAAACCACGCTCATGTAAATGGATTCGAATAGTCTTACGTGACACTTGGGTGCCTCTCACCTCCCTTAAATGTGCCTGAAGTTGTGTAGCATTCATCATCTGGTTTCGTGGGGCATTGTTCACAATTAAGCTGTGATCAGGGTGGGATGTGGTCAAAGAAAGTCCACTTCTATGTCTTTCTGTGACTCCAGTCTCTCTGTATCCCTGTTGCAACCTGTGATGACACTCTGTGACACTCTAAGCTCAGTGGCCACTTCCGCCTGAGAGCATCATGCTTGAAGTCTCGCAATGGTGAGGTCCTGTTGATCAATTGTTAGGTTTCGTCTAGGTCTCATGATGTCAATATGTGAACAGCTTGATGAGGAGGACTGTTTAAATGCTAATTCTAATTGAAGCAGAAATTCTTTGGGCAAGAATTATGTATCAAACACCGGTTGTGAATTTTGCTGTTAAGCTCCATGTTAGAGAACAGCAAGTTGTGCAAAAATTACTGAAACATTGAACAGTTGGACATGTGCATTCAAAAGTTTACAGAAGGTCACATAAAGATCACCTGTAAAGGTTAGAGTGCATTTTAGGTTCATCTTGAAATTTCACCCACAATCCAAATATCCCTAACTTTTTTGTGAGTAGTATAATTTAAAAGGAAGGAAGAAATATATTTATATTTATATATATCTACACATACACTATTCATCATCTGAGATGTCGGTAAATGAGGGAAGAATATTGATCTACTTAAAAAGAACCAAATACACAAACACAAAAATGGTCTACTTATTGGAATTCCTGTCCAGTAGTGTACAAGTGCAGTGCTAATATCTATAAGTGATAAATATAAGGATCTAAAGCATTACTGGATAACTCTTCTAACAGTGTATTCAGGAAAGCATGTAAAGTTTTTATGTGTTTTACTTTCTGGTAAATAATATTGCATTATTTATTATTCACAGAAACAATGGTGGTAAAGGAAGCAAATGATATAAAATCGCCACAGCTAAACGTGCTTTATTAATGAAGAAATATATGATTCAGAAACTGTTTGCCAGTCATCCTAAACAAATAAGAAGACTGAAGTAGCTTCCATCAATCTAATGCACCGTGACAAATCTGGTGGCTTTGTGCCTAGGTGATCACTGGTAGCACTGCACATCTACTAACATTACACACTACTATTTTACTTTCCATGTTATTTGTTTCAATTACTTCCTAATCACCACTTGTATAAATAAAATGGAATCATTAAACAGAAGTAATGGGGGTCTATTGACAGGAACACCATACTGGAATAATGATACCATATTTTTTAAACCGGTATTCAATATGATGATCGCCCCAGTGACATTAGTCATGTCAGTGTTGGGAATTATTGGAAATGGTATTGTGATCTGGTATCTCTCATTTAAGATTAGGAAAACCAATTCATCCATCTATATCTTTAACCTTGCTGTGGCTGATGCAGCATTTATGCTATTTATGTTAGTTATTCAAATTTTTTCATTGGTTTTTGCCGTGATACCGCACTTGGAACCACAATATGAGGATGAACATGTTATTAACTTGGTAGGGGTAATAACTCTAGCTTGTTTCTTTGTCTACAACACTAGCCTGTGTCTTCTAGCAGCTATAAGTATAGAGAGATGTCTAGCTGTTGTCTTTCCCATATGGTATCACTGTAACAGACCTAGGCACACATCCTCAATTGTATGTGCTCTTATATGGATCACTTCTTGTACTCTTAGCGCACTCGAGTTTGCATTTTGTTATAGTATTATCTACAATAGTAGAGGTATACTTAGGGAGTCCAGTCAGGAATGCAAAATTATCTTCATTATTATTTGTAGTTTTAGTTTTGCAATTTTTATACCTTCCATGACAGTTTCAAGTTTTATTCTGCTTGTCAAAGTACGGACAAGTTCTCATCAACGACAACCAAACAAGTTATATGCGGTCATCACACTTAGTCTTTTTTTTCCTTGTGTTTGGAATGCCCATGAGAGTGTTATTGCTTGCATGGTACAAGCACCATACCATGCCATCCTTCCCCATTATGGACCTTTGTCTGTTTTGTGCGATCAACAGTACCATAAACCCAATTGTTTATTTCATGGTAGGGCGCCATGGCCAAAATGGAAAAATTACACTCCTGTCAATTCTTCAGGCAGTTTTTCGAGATGATTCGAATCAGTTAAGAAGGGAACAAAGAAAGCCAACACAAGAGACCGTAACATGACTATTTCATCTTATGATGGACTGCATATACTGTAAAATGACAACAAATTGTATAATTGTATTTAATATTAAATGTATTAATTGTTTTAATTAAAATCTATAGTGTTAACAGTTCAACTGACAAGGCTTTGTTCACATCTGTGCTGCATTCACATTTCTGTTGCAGATTCCATTAATCATGATGCACCATTTTTCCCGTAAAATGCTAGGCCCTCTGCCAGAAACCTGGAAGACCTTATTATAGTCTGTATGATTTGCTTAGCTCTGTTTTTGCCAGTCAGGCACTGGAACTGGGGCTTCTGTTACTTTTATTGTACTGCTACTATAATGAACCAGAGCAACAGAACCAAAAGTGCAGATGTTCCAGTGATCAGTTTTAGGAGACAACTTGTTGTTGGGGTGTATTAGGAATTGGCCATAATATATAATGAAGGCTGAAAGTGGAATTCCGATTTCCTATCCTCAGGATAGGTCATCAATTTCAGATTGATGGAGGTCCAACTTAGCTGTCGCATTCAAGTTAATGGGATAGATAGATGTAATTACACTGCACCACCACTACAATATAGACAACAAGCAGGTAAACATTAAAAAGAAAGCACCTTTTGCAGTAGTGTCACAGCCCCTCCAAACAACTGATTGACAGAGGTGCTGAGAGTCAGACCTCCACCAGTCTGATACTGATGACCTATCCTGAGAATACCACAGTCTCTGATCATATAGAGGCTTAACACAACATATAATCAATATAATCACAGAGTAATCATTATTTAAATTGATATATAAAGATAGACCCATGGATAATGCACCAAAGGTCATAACTATAATTATTGTATTACAAATGTCACTGATACAGTAGAACAGATACTTTTACAAAACATAGAATTTGATGTCCTTATTGGGCTTGTCTCACTACACCAAATGACATTTATCATGTAGACAACGTTAACACAAGGCACTTACTAATGTATTGTGATTGTCGATATTGCCTCCTTTGCTGACTTGATTAATTTTTCCATCACTAGTGTTGAGAGAATCAAAGTAAAATGAATTGAATTGAGTCTGAATTTCAGGGAAAATTTGATTTGTCACGAATCAAAATTTCCTTGTGGTTACATAGTAACATAGTAACATAGTACATAAGGCCGAAAAAAGACATTTGTCCATCCAGTTCGGCCTGTCATCCTACAAGTTGATCCAGAGGAAGGCAAAAAAAAAAAAAAACCCTGTGAGGTTCATATTAACAAATCATTTTTTTTTTTCTAAATTGGCTGCTACATGTGTTACAAAGCCCGGGAGCACAAGATCACCCATAATGTCGGGTAGCCAGCAAATCAGCAGATTGCGATCCCCGGGAGCCCTATAAAAGCCTCATCCCGCCCCATCTCTACCATTTTACTGTCAGATGAGCATAGGGACAGACATGCCAAGGGATAGGGACAGTGGTTAACAAATCTTTTAATTGTACAATAGGATAGGAACAGTGCAGGGACACTGTAGGGAGATCATATGGAGAGAATTTACACACTGTAGGAGAGCATAGGGAGACTGCAGTGACAGTGCAAGCACAGTGTAATCGCCCTATGCATCTGCTGTGCCATTAAACTTAATCTGTTCAACAGGCGGTCTAATATATAGGCACATTTACCTAGTTCATCTGCAGCACCTTTAATAATTAATCTGTTCAGTTATACATAGATGTAGTGTGTATCAGCCTAATTTTCAACAGGTGGTCCAATATATAGGTGCATTTACCTAGTTCATCTGCTGCACCATTCATAAAGAATCTGTTCTGTTATACATAGAATTACTGTGCATCAGACTCATTGCCAACAGGAGGTCCTATATATAGGCGCATTTACCTAGTTCATCTGCTGTGCCATTCATTCTTAATATGTTCTGTTATAAAATAGACTTACTGTGCATCAGACTCATTGTCAACAGGCGGTCTAATATATAGGCACATTTATCTAGTTCATCTGCTGCACCTTAAATAATTAATCTGTTTAGTTATACATAGACTTACTGTGCATCAGACTTAGTCTCAACAGACGGCCAAATATATAGGAGTGTTTAACTAGTTCATCTGCTGTGCCATTAAACTTAATCTGTTCTGTTATACATAGACTTACTGTGCATCAGACTCATTGTCAACAGGTGGTCTAGTATTTAGGTGAATTTACCTAGTTCATCTGCTGCATCTTTAATAATTAATCTGTTCAGTTATACATAGACTTAGTGTCCCTCAGACTCATTGTCAATAGGCGGTCTAATATACAGTTGCAAGAAAAAGCATGTGAACCCTTTGGAATGATATGGATTTCTGCACAAATTGGTCATAAAATGTGATCTGATCTTCATCTAAGTCACAACAATAGACAATCACAGTCTGCTTAAACTAATAACACACAAATAATTAAATGTTACGATGTTTTTATTGAACACACCATGTAAACATTCACAGTGCAGGTGGAAAAAGTATGTGAACCCCTAGACTAACGACATCTCCAAGAGCTAATTGGAGTGAGGTGTCAGCCAATTGGAGTCCAATCAATGAGATGAGATTGGAGGTGTTGGTTACATCTGCCCTGCCCTATAAAAAACACGCACCAGTTCTGGGTTTGCTTTTCACAAGAACCATTGCCTGATGTGAATGCTGCCTTGCACAAAAGAGCTCTCAGAAGACCTACAATTAAGAATTATTGACTTGCATAAATCTGGAAAGGGTTATAAAAGAATCTCCAAAAGCCTTGCTGTTCATCAGTCCACGGTAAGACACAAATTGTCTATAAATGGAGAAAGTTCAGTACTGCTGCTACTCTCCCTAGGAGTGGCCATCCTGTAAAGATGACTGCAAGAGCACAGCGCAGACTGCTCAATGAGGTGAAGAAGAATCCTAGAGTGTCAGCTAAAGACTTACAAAAGTCTCTGGCATATGCTAACATCCCTGTTAGCGAATCTACGATACGTAAAACACTAAACAAGAATGGATTTCATGGGAGGATACCACAGAGGAAGCCACTGCTGTCCAAAAAAACATTGCTGCACGTTTACAGTTTGCACAAAAGCACTGGGATGTTCCACAGCAGTACTGGCAAAATATTCTGTGGACAGATGAAACCAAAGTTGAGTTGTTTGGAAGAAACACACAACACTATGTGTGGAGAAAAAGAGGCACAGCACACCAACATCAAAACCTCATCCCAACTGTGAAGTATGGTGGTGGGGGCATCATGGTTTGGGGCTGCTTTGCTGCGTCAGGGCCTGGACGGATTGCTATCATCGAAGGAAAAATGAATTCCTAAGTTTATCAAGACATTTTGCAGGAGAACTTAAGGCCATCTGTTCACCAGCTGAACCTCAACAGAAGATGGGTGTTGCAACAGGACAACGACCCAAAGCATAGAAGCAAATCAACAACAGAATGGCTTAAACAGATGAAAATACGCCTTCTGGAGTTGCCCAGTCAGAGTCCTAACCTCAACCCGATTGAGATGGTGTGGCATGACCTCAAGAAAGCGATTCACACCAGACATCCCAAGAATATTGCTGAACTGAAACTGCTGAACTGTATTGCTGAACTGTAAAGAGAAATGGTCAAGAATTACTCCTGACCGTTGTGCACGTCTGATCTGCAACTACAGGAAACGTTTGGTTGAAGTTATTGCTGCCAAAGGAGGTTCAACCAGTTATTAAATCCAAGGGTTCACATACTTTTTCCACCTGCACTGTGAATGTTTACATGGTGTTTTCAATAAAAACATGGTAACATTTAATTCTTTGTGTGTTATTAGTTTAAGCAGACTGTGATTGTCTATTGTTGTGACTTAGATGAAGATCGGATCACATTTTATGACCAATTTGTGCAGAAATCCATATCATTCCAAAGGGTTCACATACTTTTTCTTGCAACTGTATATGGGCATTTTTCTAGTTCATCTCCTTCGCCATTCATACTTAATCTTATACATTATTGACAATTGCCTGGGCCCTCAAAATTAATTGGCATTGGCAAAAATGTTGTTCTAGCCGACACAAGTAGCAGCCAAAGAAGGGGTGGTGGTAGCAGCAGCTGCAGCAACAGGCCAGAACTGCCACTGTCATCCTCTGGTCTTGTTTTGACCAACAATCCAGCTGTACTGGAATTGTTGACTTCTCAGGTGACAACAGATACACACAGCCCAGGAACAACCTCTTTGCACTAACCTGTCATGCAATTGCCTCTTTCTTTTGCTGCCCCCTCTTCTCGGGGAGTAATGCATGCTGCTGGTTCTGCTACACTTTCAATGAGAACGACCCTAGTGAGGACAGTCAGCAGCTACAGGCCAGCACAGACTTGGAAAAGATATCCGCTGCATGCTCCCTTAGGTGTGCAAATAGCGATGATGACAGTTGGGCAGGAGAACGTGTTGCGAGTGCTCATGGATGTGGCCATGAGACTGGTGAGGGTCACATAAGTGACGAACAGACAGTAGTGTATGATATAGCAGATCGCACATGGGAGCTGGGTGAAGAGGGAGCATCATCTTTAGGGGGTGAGTGTGGCAGCAGGCCCGTGAGTAAGCTGCAGGGTGGCAGTGTACCAATGAGCCAGCAGGGTGGAAGCTGGAGTCAAACGCACCCATGGTAGACAGTCTGCTACTCAGGAGCCTACCTGTGCAACTAGCTGTGCACAGGTTCATAAAGGCAGCAGCAGGCAGTCAGCACGGAGTGGTGGGGGTAAAATGCCATACTCGGCAGTGTGGGAATTTTTTTATCAAGTCGCTGGAGGATATAAACGTGACAGTATGCAGGATATGTGGGCAGAAGGTGAAGCACAATCAGGGTGCTAATGTTGGCACTAAAGATGAGCGAATCGAAGTTGACGAAGTGGAATTTGATCCAAATTTCAGGAAAAAATTTATTTGGCCCAAAGTCGAATTTCCTTCCGCTTTATGGTAACGAATCATATTTGTTCTAAAATGACTGCTGCATGTGTTAAAATGAGGAAGTAAGAAGCCTGGGAACGAGGGATCACCCACAATGCCATGCATGCAGCCAGCCAGCCCATCAACAGCTAGCCAGACCCTGCGATGTCATAGCCCTATAAAAAGTCTCAGCCTACTTGGTCTCAGCCCTTTTCCACTGAACTTAGTGCAGGGAGAGACGTGACAGGCACTAGAGACAGTGTTTAGGAAACAATTTGTTCATAAAAAATAACTATTAAGCAGGTGAGGCAAAGATATTCATAGTGTAGGGAAAGGATAGGGAGGCATTATCCACACTGTAAGGCCTCCTGCCCAGAACGTGTGCGCCCCGTGGCCTGGCTGCGGCCCGCAATTTGCGCGAACACTGCAATGCACGAACACCGACCGTGGGGCAGCCACAGCGGATCGCGGACCCATTCACTTTAATGAGTCTGCGATCCGCCCTTTCCGCAAAAAGATAGGACATGTTCTATGTTTTTGCGGAACGGAAGTACGGGATGACACCCCACGGAAGCACTTCGAAATGCTTCTGAAGGGTTCTGTTCCGTGCTTCCGTTCTGCACCATTCCACATCTCCGGATTTGCGGACCCATTGACGTGAATGGGTCCGCATCAGTGATGCGGAATGCATACGGAACGGTGCCCGTGTATTCCGGATCCGCAAATGCGGTCCGCAATACGGCAACGGGACACCTACGGTCGTGTGCAGGAGGCCTAATGAGAGAGCAGGGACCAATAGGAGAGTGTAAAGCCTGGCTAATAGGAACTTTTCCATTACACCTTGCTGCACTAACTGTGGTTACAATGTGCTCTAATACTACTGATTTTAGGTTGTTTGCATTCTTTGATCCATCACTAACTCCAGTAATCCTTGATTCTGTCATAAGGGTGAAATTGTGGTCTGATACTACAAGTTTTGAGGTGTTAATTTTGTATCTATAAGTACGTACATCCATCTGTGATTCTGTAGTGAAAGTGCGGTCTGATACAACCTGTTTTGGGGTGTATTTCATTTATATATAAGTACTTCCATTCATCTTTGATTCTGTAGTGAAAGTGAGGTCTGATACAACCAGTTTTGGGGTGTATTTTGTTTATATATAAGTAGATCCATCCATCCATCCATCCTTGCTTCTGGGATGAAGGTGCGGTCTGATACAATTAGTTTTGGGGTATATTTAATTTATATATGAGTATTTCCATACATCCTTGATTCTGTAGTGAAAGTGTGGTCTGATACAGCCAGTTTTGGGGTATATTTAGTTTATGTATCAGTACTTACATACATCCTTGATTCTGTAGTGAAAGTGTGGTCTGATACAACTAGTTTTGTGGTGTATTTTGATTATATATAAGTACATGCATTCATCCATCCTTGCTTCTGGGATGAAAGTGCAGTCTGATACAACCTGTTTTGGGGTGTATTTAGTTTATATTTACGTACTTCCATATGTAACGCCCCCAAGTGGCATTACCACTACTACGCCCTGCTTCTATCTGTGTATGCTAATATAATTTCATCTGTGCATTTATTCCAATTCCTCCACATGGTTCTATGCAACTGTATTTGTTCATGTAATGTACCTGGTTCACCAGTAGGTGGCAGCAAGCATGGCAGAGCTACAGTTAGAGAGAATGGAACCCTTCTTTCCATTCTAACCCTCTCTCTAAGGAAGGGTGAATACTAGTTAGTTAGAAGTCAGTCCCCGCTTACCCAAACTATGTGAAGATGTGCAGGGCCACGTCTCTTCGGGACATACCCAAGCCCAAACCAAGCCAGCCAGAGCACCCTAAGCTCAGCTGGATATGGAGGCAGAATCTTAGAGCCTCAGAAGCCAGGAAGAAAGTTCCCTGGTATAACTTAAGAGACAGACTACAGAAGGAAAGTACATCATACAGCAAAAGCTGAGTTATATAGCCAGCCTGTCAGTACAGCAGAGCCAGAGAGCAACAGATGTAGCAGAGAGAAGGTTGCCTGCCACAGTTTTAATGCTAAAACCTGCTGGGACCAAGATAAAGTCTGTAAACTGTTTGGAGAAACGTTTATGCAAAGTAAAGCTGCTTTTCAACTTCATCGCAAAGTCTGGACTCAGTTTATTCTTCATCCCACCATTCAACTACCCACTTTTTCTGCTTCAGAGCCAACGCCTAGGGTTCCAGTGTATCCAGGTAGTCGCATTCGCCGAATGCCCTAAGGTCCGCCTATACTGGTCATGTGACCGCAACGTTGGCAGAAACCGGAACTGACGCGACGCCACTAGGACGTAGTGCCAATTCCCGCAAAATGCAGCGTCAGGTCATGTGGGGCGGAAGCCATACTCAAAGGGCCGGAGTGCACAATGCCTAGCAACAACGCGGCCTTTAAAAACCAGTGTCACACGCCTATACCTGGCGCCCTCAGACAAGACTCCCCACACGCACTGTGGGTTATTCTTTTGTGTGGCATCAGCACATTTGGTAGTTCCGTACCACTGATGGGCTCACCATCACTAGGGGACATCGTTACTCCCGGCATTCTTCTTGGTCCAATGACAATTAGGTAGGCCTCTTTATGATTTATTAATTATTTTTTGTCCTGGTTGTTTTCTTCCCTCTATTCCTTGATTTTCTCCTAAGACCACATTATTTTCATTTTTAGGAATTGTTGTCCATTCTTATGAAGCCCTGGGAATAATTCTCCTGATGAGTATTGTATGAAATGTGGCACATCGGGAACTATCCTATAGGGTTTATCAGGGATTCCGTCCGGACTAGGGACAGGTATCCAGATGGGGTCACCCTTTTCGGGGCAGGTGCTCTGTGTAGGTAGAAAGGGTTACCCCAGCCCCCCTCCCGTGAATTAGGGGTTTCTAGGGATAGTTGTTCCCGTCCTATCTGCACTGAGCGTCTTTCACAGTCACTTATAGCCCTCCACGACCCTGTCGAACTAGAAAACTACGTTTCAGGGTTCCATGAGCGATACCTGATCGTCCTCAACTGCAGCACTTCAAACTGGTAAGACTGTTAATTTTTTATTACGTATAGGGTTGAGCGAACCCGAACATTTCAGTAAGGCCCCTTGCAGACGAGCGTGTCCGGATTGGGTCCGGATGCGTCCCGGTGCATTGCGGCAAACCCGCGCGAGTAGGTACGCAATTGCGATTGTGTTCCGATGTTCAGTTTTTATCACGCGGGTGCAATGTGTTTTGGGATAGGATGCTGCTGCTGTGAGGGAGAGAATAGGACAGAATCTTTAATCAGAAGTGCTTGTTAACTCAGCGATCTACCTAGATTTTGTTTTGTGGGTGTAGTGCACAATCTTTTTACCCTGCCCTGAGCCAGAAAAATAACTTTTATCCGTCTGTTAGTTAGGTGGGCAGCGGCGGCCATTTTATGCAAGTTCTGTGCACCAGCACAGCATATGTGCATTTGTGACAGTCAAATAGAAGCTTGAAATACTGCAATTATTTTCTGAGTTTAAAAACATCACCCATTTTTGGCAAGACCCTATATCTGTGGCCTTTGCAGCATTAGTCAGTGTGCAATTTAAGCAAGAAATACAGCAATAACTTTCAGGGTTTTAAAAAGCACCCTTTTTGGGCAAAATACTAAATTTTGCAGCCTTTGCTGCATCTGTCACTGAGAAATTCAAGCGCTATATACTGCTGTCATATTCTTTTATTAAAAAAACACCCTTTTTAGGCAAAAAACAAAATTTGCGGACTTGTCTGCATCTGTCAGTGTGAGATACAAGCTTGAAATACAGCAATAATATTCTGGGTTTAAAAAAATCACCCATTTTTGGCAAGACCCTACATCTGTGGCCTTTGCAGCATTAGTCAGTGTGCAAATTAAGCTAGAAATACAGCAATAATTTTCAGGGTTTTAAAAAAACACCCTTTTTGAGCAAAATACTCAATTTTGCAGCCCTTGCTGCATCTGTCACTGAGAAATTCAAGCGTTATATATTGCTGTCATATTCTTTTATTAAAAAAACACCCTTTTTGGGCAAAATACTACATTTTACAGCCCTTGCTGCATTTGTCATTGTGAGATACACACGTTAGATACTGCTGTTCTATTCTGTTAATAAAAATTTGCAGCCTTATATGTATCTGTCAGTGTGAGATACAAGCTTGAAATACAGCACTAATATTCTGGGTTTAAAAAAACACCCATTTTGGGCAAAGTACAAACCGGATTCCAAAAAAGTTGGGACACTAAACAAATTGTGAATAAAAACTGAATGCAATGATGTGGAGATGGCAAATGTCAATATTTTATTTGTAATAGAACGTAGATGACAGATCAAATGTTTAATCCGAGTAAATGTATCATTTTAAAGGAAAAATACGTTGATTCCAATTTTCACGGTGTCAACAAATCCCAAAAAAGTTGGGACAAGTAGCAATAAGAGGCTGGAAAAAGTAAATTTGAGCATAACGAAGAGCTGGAAGACCAATTAACACTAATTAGGTCAATTGGCAACATGATTGGGTATAAAAAGAGCTTCTCAGAGTGGCAGTGTCTCTCAGAAGCCAAGATGGGTAGAGGATCACCAATTCCCACAATGTTGCGCAGAAAGATACTGGAGCAATATCAGAAAGGTGTTACCCAGCGAAAAATTGCAAAGACTTTGCATCTATCATCATCAACTGTGTATAACATCATCCGAAGATTCAGAGAATCTGGAACAATCTCTGTGCGTAAGGGTCAAGGCCGTAAAACCATACTGGATGCCCATGATCTCCGGGCCCTTAAACGACACTGCACCACAAACAGGAATGCTACTGTAAAGGAAATCACAGAATGGGCTCAGGAATACTTCCAGAAACCATTGTCAGTGAAGACAATCCACCGTGCCATCCGCCGTTGCCAGCTGAAACTCTACAGTGCAAAGAAGAAGCCATTTCTAAGCAAGATCCACAAGCTCAGGCGTTTTCACTGGGCCATGGATCATTTAAAATGGAGTGTGGCAAAATGGAAGACTGTTCTGTGATCAGATGAGTCACGATTCGAAGTTCTTTTTGGAAATCTGGAACGCCATGTCATCCGGACCAAAGAGGACAAGGACAACCCAAGTTGTTATCAATGCTCAGTTCAGAAGCCTGCATCTCTGATGGTATGGGGTTGCATGAGTGCGTGTGGCATGGGCAGCTTGCATGTCTGGAAAGGCACCATCGATGCAGAAAAATATATTCAGGTTCTAGAACAACATATGCTCCCATCCAGACGTCATCTCTTTCAGGTAAGACCCTGCATTTTTCAACAAGATAATGCCAGACCACATTCTGCATCAATCACAACATCATGGCTGCGTAGGAGAAGGATCCGGGTACTGAAATGGCCAGTCTGCAGTCCAGATCTTTCACCTATAGAGAACATTTGGCACATCATAAAGAGGAAGGTGCAACAAAGAAGGCCCAAGACGATTGAACAGTTAGAGGCCTGTATTAGACAAGAATGGGAGAGCATTCCTATTTCTAAACTTGAGAAACTGGTCTCCTCGGTCCCCAGACGTCTGTTGAGTGTTGTAAGAAGAAGGGGAGATGCCACACAGTGGTGAAAATGGCCTTGTCCCAACTTTTTTGGGATTTGTTGACACCATGAAATTCTGATTCAACATATTTTTCCCTTAAAATGGTATATTTTCTCAGTTTAAACTTTTGTTCCGTGATTTATGTTCTATTCTGAATAAAATATTAGAAGTTGGCACCTCCACATCATTGCATTCAGTTTTTATTCACGATTTGTATAGTGTCCCAACTTTTTTGGAATCCGGTTTGTACTTAATATTGCAGCCCTTGCTGCATTAGTCATTGTAAGATACACCCTTTAGATACTGTTGTTCTATTCTGTTATATAAAAAAGAAAACATTTTGGGCAAGATCCTAAATTTGAGAAATATGAGGAGAGCGTCAAATAAGGGACATGGCCCCGGTCGTGGTGCTGCTGGTGGAGCTCCTGTTGCAGGGAAAGGACGTGGTCGATCTGTGCCAGCTACACGCACAAGTAAAACCCCTTCCTCAGGTGCGAGTAGGCGACAGAACCTGCAGCGGTATTTGGTCGGGCCTAATGCGGCTCTATGAATGGTGAGGCCAGAACAAGTACAGGTGATAGTAGATTAGGTTGCTGACCGTGCCTCCAGTTCCTTTACATTGTCTCCCACCCAGTCTCCTGCTGAAAGATCAGAGTTGGCACCTGCAGCCGATGTCCATCAGTCTTTCACCTCACCCCCTTGCAAATCAGCCAAGCAGTCTGAGCCCCAAGTCATGCAGCAGTCTCTTCTGCTTCTTGATGACTCTGTTAGCAGGCTTCCCCAGGGCCATCCACCTAGCCCTGCCCCAGAAGTGGAAGAGATTGAGTGCACCGATGCCCAACCACTTATGCTTCAAGATGAGTACATGGGAGGACCACCGCAGCACGTCTCGGATGATGACGAAACACAGGTGCCAACTGCTGTGGCTTTCGAAAGTGTGCAGACCGACAATTAGGGCAGGGGTGAAGACTGGGTGGAAGATGATGTGAAGGATGATGAGGTCCTTGACCCCACATGGAATCAAGGTCATGCGAGTGACTTGTGTAGTTTGGAAAAAGAGGCGGTGGTCGCACAGAGCCACCAGCACAGCAGAAGAGGGAGCAGGGTGCAAAAGCGGAGCGGCCGTCCATTATACAGTACGCCTGCTACTGCCACCACAGCAAGGGACCGAGCACACCAAAGCCAGCTCCAAGGAGTTCCCTGGCGTGGCAGTTCTTCAGACAATGTGCTGATGACAAGACACGAGTGGTTTGCACGCTGTGCAATCAGAGCCTGAAGCGAGGCATAAACGTTCTTAACCTGAGCACAACCTGCATGACCAGGCATCTAAGTGCAAAGCACGAGCTGTAGTGGAGTAGACACCTCAAAAACCTAGAAAGGTCTCTAGCTCCTTCTGCTTCCTCTTCTGCTGCAATCTCGGCCTCTTCATCCACCTCTGGAGTGACCGTGCCACCTGCCACCCCGCAAACAGAGGATCTGCCAGCAACACCACCACCTGGGTCACCAAGCATCTCCACAATGTCCCACGGAAGCGTTCAGCTCTCCATATCCCAAACACTGGAGCGGAAGAGGAAGTACCCCCCTATCCCTGGCCCTGAATGCCAGCATTTCAAAATTACTGGCCTTTGAAAGGCTGTCATTCCGTCTGGTGTAGACGGAGAGTTTTAAAAGCCTTATTGCGGTGGCTGTCCTACAGTACGTCGTGCCCAGCTGCCACTACTTTTCCAGGCTTGCCATCCCTTCCCTGTACAGCCAAGTGGAGGACAAAATCAGGTGTGCGCAACGCCATCTGTGGCAAGGTCAACCTAACTACGGATACGTGGATCAGTAAGCACAGTCAGGGACATTATATCTCCATAACAGCACACTGGGTAAATGTAGTGGCGGCTGGGCCTCAGGCAGATAGCAGTTTTGCACATGTCCTTCCACCACCTACTCTGCTTTCTCATCCTCTACCGGTTCCTCATCCGGTCAGTGTAACACCTTCACCACCAACTTCAGCACAGCCAGGGGTAAACGACAGCAGGCAGTTTTAAAACTTATCTGTTTGGGGAACAAACCCCACACCGCGCAGGAGCTGTGGACGGGCATGGAACAACAGACCGATGAGTGGTTGGTGCCAGTGAGCCTCAAGCTCGCACTGGTGGTGTGCGATAATGGGCGAAATCGCGTAGCAGCTCTGAGAATAGCCGGTTTGACGCACATCCCTTGCCTGGCGCATGTGCTGAATTTGGTGGTGCAGAAGTTCCTTACAAATTACCCCGATATGTCAGAGCTGCTGCATAAAGTGCGGGCCATCTGTGCGCGCTTTCGCCGTTCTCACCCTGCTGCTGCTCGCCTGTCAGCACTGCAGCGTAACTTCGGCCTTCCCGCTCACCGCCTTATATGCGACGTGCGCACAAGGTGGAACTCCACCTTTCACATGCTGGCCAGACTGTGCGAGCAGCAGCAGGAGATAGTGGAGTTTCAGCTGCAGCATGCACGGGTGAGTCGCTCTGCGGAACAGCACCACTTCACCACCAATGCATGGGCCTCCATGCGAGACCTGTGTTCCTTTTTGCGCTGTTTCGAGTACTCCACCAACATGGCCAGTGCCGATAATGTCGTTCTCAGCGTTACTATCCCACTTCTATGCCTCCTTGAAAAAACGCTGCTGGCGATGATGGAAGAGGATGTGGCACAGGAGGAGGAGGAGGAGGAGGAGGAAGAGGGATCATTTCCTAGGGTTTCCAGCCGGTCATTCACAAGTGGCTCCGAGGGTGGGTTCCTGCACCCACAAACTCCAGGTACACAATTGTCCAGCCAGGGCACAGTTCTGGAGGATGACTAGGTGGAGGATGAGGAGGAGGAGATGAAGGAGGAACCGTGTTCACAGTAGGGTGGCACCCAAACCAGCTCATGGCCATTACTGGTGCGTGGCTGGGGGGATACAGAGGACACAGACGATACACCCCCCACAGAGGACAGCTTTTCGTTGCCTCTGGGCAGCCTGGCACACATGAGCGATTACATGCTGCAGTGTCTCCACAACGACCGCCGAGTTGGCCACATTCTAACTTGTGCTGATTACTGGATGGCCTTTTAAAGGAGCTTTTAAAATGTCATCCTAAAGGCTGTCAGAATGCTTAGATACCAGTAGAGTGGAACGAAGAGAGAGAAGCCACTTTCCAACTGTTAAAAGAAAAACTTACAGAACCACCGGTCCGGGGCTACTCTGACTATAGCCTGCCATTATGCCTCTATACTGATGTCAGTAAGAAAGGTTTAGGAGCCGTACTATATCAGACACAAGCCGGAACTGAAAGAGTCATCGCCTATGCCAGCAGGTCTTTACGAGAGCTGGATCGGAATAACTAGAATTATAGCTCTTTCAAACTGGAATTCCTAGCCTTGGTATGGGCTGTAACTGAGAAGTTTAAGGATTATCTAGCGGACATGCCTTTTACTGTCTACACTGATATTAATCCGCTGGCTCACTTGAATACTGCGCGTCTGAGAGCTCTGGAGCAAAGATGGGCCTCTAGACTGGTGAACTTCGACTTCACCATTAAGTACCGGACTGGCAAAACTAATGACAATGCCGACACCTTGTCCAGGCTAGCTGCCCAGAAGGAAATAATTTCTAAAGATGATCAGTGGGAAGATGTGGAAATGCCAATGTTCTACTCTTGATTTGCCCAGCAGGAAACTCTACACACTAGGCATCAGGCCCCCAAAGCCAGTAGTTCTCCAAAGCCCTGTGGTCCCTCACTACCAGTTGAGAAAGAACTCTGGCTCAAACTACAAGCAGAGAGTAGAGTCATCGGAGAACTTTTGGATTATTTGTCCAGTGGGCGCGTACCCGAGAGAATCCGACAGCGGAGAGCGGACTCGGAGCTGGTTCGCCTCTGGCGACAACGAAAACAACTCTTCCTACAAAGAGATCTGCTCCTCAAAAGAATGCTTGATCCAGTCACCTGTGAGCGCCTCCATCAGATAGTAGTGCCCTGAAGAGATGCTAAGATGGTAATGGACATGTACGATAACAGGTCTGGTCATTTTGGAACCCAAAAACGGAAGCCACCATCAGGCGGCGTTTCTACTGGACTGGCATGAGAAGTGATATTGAAACCTTGTGTCGGGAGTGTCCCACCAGTGCCGTGGCCAGGGTAGAAAGACATGATCAGCGAGTCCACCTTCATCCAATAGTGAGTAGGAGTCCTCTAGAAATCGTGGCTATCGACCACGTGAAACTGGAACCCAGCAGATCCAGATACACCTATGCTATGACAATCATAGACCACTACACCAAGTTCGTCGTGAATGTACCTGTAAAGGACTTAACTGCTAAAACCACAGCAGCTGCCATGTGGAAGAACTATATTTTGCTGTATGGGTGTCCTGACAAGATACTCACTGATCAAGGATCCGCATTCGAGTCTCAGTTGTTCTATGAACTTTGTGCACTGTACAACTGCAAAAAACTGAGGACCACCGCATATCAACCTTAAGGAAATGGGCTGTGCGAAAAGATGAACCAGACAGTGATCAATATGCTCAAGGCTGTGTCACCTCACAAGAGGGCCGAGTGGCCTTTGCTTCCCACTTAATTAGTGTACCTGTACAATAAAACCACTCATTGCTCCACCGGGTACACCCCATACTACCTCATGTTTGGAAGACAGGGCCGTTTACCTGCAGACCTCGCCCTCGATGTCCCTGTGCCGGACTTTGAACCACACCTTCCCCAATCTGAGTGGGTCAAAGAGCATCAGAAGCGCCTAGAGGATGCCAGAGAAATAGTGGATTCCAAAATAGAGAAGGCCCAGCAAAAACAGGACTTTGATCTACATACACATGATGAGCCCTTGCAACCAGGAGACAAGGTCTGGCTCAGAAACAATCACCCAGTGATCAAGCTTGATAGTCGCTTTGATCGCGAGCCATATACAGTAGTGGCTGTCCCCTCATCAGAGGTCTATGAGATCCAGAGAGAAGATAAAGGTATTCAGCGAGTGCACTGCAACCGGCTCAAGAAATGCCTGCAGGAACCTGTTCAGGAGCAGTCAAGAGAAGTGGATGAGTCACCCGAACTGCCATTGTCTTCAGAAAATGAAACTCCAACAGAGTTGATGTCCATGCTTGACCCCCTTCAGTGTTTTTTTTCAGCCTCAAATCCGAGTCTTGATGCCAGTTGCTGGTATTACTACGTCTACAGAATCAAGTCAAGTGACTGACTCTCCTTCGCAAGTCCCGGATTCACCCCCGGAGACTCTGAACTGTTCTTGCGGAGATCCCAACGGACCAAGAAAGGTAATCCACCTGCCTGTTATCGTGAATTCGTTGAAATTATTATTCAGCTACAGAGACTATAGGAGCCAAGCCATGGACACATTTTCACTAGTGAGAAACGTTAGTAACATAGTATATAAGGCCGAAAAAAGACATTCGGCTTGTTATCCTGCAAGTTGATCCAAAGGAAACCCCTGTGAGGTAGAAGCCAATTTTCCCCACTTAAGGCGAAAAAAATTCCTTCCCGACTCCATTCAGGCAATCAGATAACTCCCTGGATCAACGACCCCTCTCTAGTAGCTATAGCCTGTAATATTGCCCTTTGTTTTGTGGTTATATTTTGGCATTTTCTTTTTCATCCACCCCTTTTGTGCCTGGACGTCATAGACTCCAACCATCAGCCAATAACTATCTCCAGGTGGTGCACGTTGGCGTACTATCTATTGTGGATTACAAATTACATTATTTTTCTTTTTGCATTATATGTTCCAGTTTTGCAACCGTACAAGCCTGCACCCAAAGAAAGGACTCAAACGTGTACCTGAGCTTTTTGTTATTTCTATTGTCATATTTTTGCACTATGTTTGCGAAAACGTTTTACGGGTTCTGCAACGTTTAAAGGATAACTATCGTTATATTTTTTTTGAGTATTGGATTGTGATGATTAATATCACCTTCGTGGCCCTGTTTCAACTTTTCACTGTGTATTCAATTACCCCTTAATTCCACATTTTTGTTCCCTGTACTGCCTATTTTTACCTGTGCTTAAAATAGGGTTGCTAGGCATAGTCCGTCTACCTGTTGATAGACTGAGCATGCAGCGTGCAGGGTCACATTACTGACAGCCAGGGACTGTAAGTAAATGATTAAAGCCAGGTCCTCCCCAGCATCTGATAACAGTGCCTAGGCTGTGTGCACTTCTCCCTGTCCCTGCGCTTGGCAGACGCTCCCTCACTCAGCAGAGCTGGAGAATGCAGAGTTGGAGCAGTGCACAACAGGGAAGGGAGATCTGCCATCTGCTCAGTGTATACAGTCAGGTCCATAAATATTGGGACATCAAAACAATTCTAGCATTTTTGGCTCTATACACCACCACAATGGATTTGAAATGAAACAAACAAGATGTGCTTTAACTGCAAACTGTCAGCTTTAATTTGAGGGTATTTACATCTAAATCAGGTGAATGGTGTAGGAATTACAACAGTTTGAATATGTGCCTCCCACTTGTTAAGGGACCAAAAGTAATGGGACAGAATAATGATCATAAATCAAACTTTCACTTTTTAATACTTGGTTGCAAATCCTTTGCAGTCAATTACAGCCTGAAGTCTGGAATGTATAGACATCACCAGACGCTAGGTTTCATCTCTGGTGATGCTCTGCCAGGCCTGTACTGCAACTGTCTTCAGTTCCTGCTTGTTCTTGGGGCATTTTCCCTTCAGTTTTGTCTTCAGCAAGTGAAATGCATGCTCAATCGGATTCAGGTCAGGTGATTGACTTGGCCATTGCATAACTTCTTTCCCTTAAAAAACTCTTTGGTTGCTTTTGCAGTATGCTTTGGGTCATTGTCCATCTGCACTGTGAAGCACCATCCAATGAGTTCTGAAGCATTTGGCTGAATATGAGCAGATAATATTGCCCGAAACACTTCAGAATTCATCCTGCTGCTTTTGTCAGCAGTCACATCATCAATAAATACAAGAGAACCAGTTCCATTGGCAGCCATGCATGCCCACACCATGACACTACCACTACCATGCTTCACTGGTGAGGTGGTATGCTTAGGATCATGAGCAGTTCCTTTCCTTCTCCATACTCTTCTCTTCCCATCACTCTGGTACAAGTCAAGTTGATCTTGGTCTCATCTGTCCATAGAATGTTGTTCCAGAACTGTGAAGGCTTTTTTAGATGTCGTTTGACTAACTCTAATCTGGCCTTCCTGTTTTTGAGGCTCACCAATGGTTTACATCTTGTGATGAACCCTCTGTATTCACTCTGGTGAAGTCTTCTCTTGATTTTTGACTTTGACACACATACACCTACCTCCTGGAGAGTGTTCTTGATCTGGCCAACTGCTGTGAAGGGTGTTTTCTTCACCAGGGAAAGAATTCTTCGGTCATCCACCACAGGTCTTCCGGGTCTTTTGGTGTTGCTGAGCTCACTGGTGCGTTCCATCTTTTTAAGAATGTTCCAAAAAGTTGTTTTGGCCACGCCTAATGTTTTTGCTATCTCTCTGATGGAGTTGTTGTCTTTTTTTAGCCTAATGATGGCTTGCTTCACTGATAGTGACAGCTCTTTGGATCTCATCTTGAGAGTTGACAGCAACAGATTCCAAATGCAAATAGCACACTTGAAATAAACTCTGGACCTTTTATCTGCTCATTGTAATTGGGATAATGAGGGAATAACACACACCTGGCCATGGAACAGCTGATAAGCCAATTGTCCTATTACTTTTGGTCCCTTAACAAGTGGGAGTGTCACGCTGGACAGGATACAAGATACACAGAAAACAACCAAACCAGTGTCTAAGCAAGAAGCTGGGGATAAAGGTCACCTCCTGACAAATCCCTACCAGCTCTCCCTAGACTTCTATGCCCACGTTCAGACCCTGAAGGTGGGAATGAATGTGTCCCCGTGCCTGGGCTAAAGATACCCTAAAATCCCTAAGATGGTGAAAGGGGGAAAGAGGCAGCCTGCTCCCTCAGGACCTGGAGGGGCAGGTGTCTCTCTAACAGCCCAGACAGACAAAAACAAGAAACACAAAATCAACTTATCTTGTTAGTGAGCAGGAACAGCAAATCCTTCCTTCCTTCCTCTCAGCAAGACAGAAGCTATAACATGCACAGGACACTAGGAGTGGGCATAATTTAAACTCACACCAACAACCACACCCAGTGCACCTGAAGGGAGGCGGATATAGCTCAACTCCAAAACAAAACGGCTACACACGTGCTGCTAACCTGGCAGACCTCCGCACATAGGCATGACAGTACCCCCCCCTTCTACGGGTGACCTCCAGACACCCCGGCCCAACTTTATCCGGGTGGGATCTGTGAAAAACCCTCACCAGTCGGCTGGCACTAACATCCACAGCCAGAACCCACATCCTCTCATCAGGGCTGTATCCCCTCCAGTGTACCAGATACTGAAGGGAACCCCGAAGAACTCTTGAGTCGAGAACCCTGGAGATCTCGAACTCTAAATTTCCATCAACCAGAACAGGGGGAGGAGGCAATGGCGATGGTTCCACCGGTTTCACATATCTCTTCAGTAAAGACTTGTGGAACACATCATGGATCCTCAAAGTCTGCGGAAGATCCAGACGAAACGCTACTGGATTGACCACCGCAGATATTTTGTAAGGTCCAACAAATCTTGGACCCAGTTTCCAAGATGGTACTCTCAGTTTAATATTTTTAGTAGATAACCACACCAGGTCACCCACACACAGGTCCGGACCAGTCATACGTCTCTTGTCAGCCATTCGCTTATACCTCTCACCCATCTTCTCCAAATTCACCTGGATCCTCTGCCAGATAGAAGACAAGGCAGAAGAAAATTTTTCCTCTTCTGGTATCCCAGAGGAACTAGTCCCAGAAAAGGTACCAAACTGAGGATGAAAACCATATGCGCCAAAAAATGGCGACTTACCCGTGGACTCCTGCCTACAGTTATTCAAAGCAAACTCTGCTAGGGACAAGAATGAGGAACAATCCTCCTGATTCTCAGCCACAAAGCACCTCAAGTAGGTCTCCAGGTTTTTATTAGTACGCTCTGTCTGCCCATAGAGAAAGAAAGTTGAATGCCAAGCCGAGACCATAACGCCCTCCAAAACCTGGAGACAAACTGCGTGCCCCTATCAGAAACCACATCCGAGGGAATGCCATGCAATTTCACGATATTATCAACAAAAATCTGAGCAAGAGCCTTGGCATTGGGCAGACTGGCTAACGATACAAAGTGAGCCATTTTACTAAAACGCTCAACAACCACCAAAATTACTGTTTTCCCGGAGGAACTCGGCATATCCGTAATAAAGTCCATAGACAAGTGCGTCCAAGGACGAGATGGAATAGACAAAGGAAGAAGTGAACCAGCAGGTCGTGTATGAGCAACCTTTGACCGTGCACAGGTTTCACAAGCTGCTACGTAATCCTCAACACTCTTACGTAACCCAGGCCACCCGAACCTCCGAGACACAAGATCAAAGGTGGACTTACTACCAGGATGTCCAGCAAGGACAGTATCGTGATGTTCCTTGAATACCTTGTATCGCAGTCCATCAGGAACAAACAACCTCCCTGGGGGACAAGAACCAGGAGCCCCCTCCTGGGCTCCCAACACCTCCATCTCCAATTCGGGATACAGAGCGGAGACCACCACCCCATCAGCCAAAATCGGAGCAGGATCCTCTGAATCACATCCCCCAGGAAAACTGCGAGACAACGCATCAGCCTTGATGTTTTTAACCCCCGGGCGAAAAGTAACCACAAAATTGAACCTGGTAAAGAACAGTGACCATCTGGCCTGTCTAGGGTTCAGACGCTTGGCAGATTGCAGGTAAGCCAAAGTCTTATGATCC
This sequence comes from Bufo bufo, assembly GCF_905171765.1. NCBI lineage: Eukaryota > Metazoa > Chordata > Amphibia > Anura > Bufonidae > Bufo > Bufo bufo. The sequence goes on along the minus strand of NC_053389.1, from coordinate 625,018,294 downwards.
GTATATACTGTAACGGGATGAGACGCCCCCTCCAACCAGTGACGCCATTCCTCAAAGGCCAATTTGATGGCCAACAATTCCCTATCTCCTACATCATAATTCTTCTCGGCGACCGAGAGCTTCTTGGAAAAAAAAGCACAGGGAACCCATTTGCCAGGAGATGAACCCTGTGACAGCACTGCTCCAACCCCCACTTCTGATGCATCAACCTCCACCACGAATGACAACCTCCAGACACATCGGGCTGCACCAGAATGGGAGCAGACGCAAAACATTCCTTAATAGCTGAAAAGGCCTGCAATGCCTCATCCGACCAGACAGAGACATCGGCGCCCTTCTTAGTCATATCGGTCAGAGGTTTCACAATGGTAGAATAGTTCAAGATAAATTTTCTATAATGATTAGTAAACCCCAAAAACCGCCTCAAAGCTTTCTGATTCTCCGGTCGGTCCCATTCCAGAACTGCCCGGACCTTTTCGGGATCCATACGAAAACCAGAGTCAGAAAGCAGATATCCCAGAAACGGAAGCTCCTGCACAGAAAACACACATTTCTCCAATTTGGCATTTCATTTATTCTCCCGAAGGATCGTCAAAACCTGTCTCACGTGATCCTGATGGGTCTTCAGATCAGGAGAGTAAATTAGAATGTCATCCAAGTAAACTACCACGAACCTCCCCACAAAATGATGGAAAATGTCATTGACGAATCGCTGAAATATCGCTGGCGCGTTAGTTAACCCAAAAGGCATAACCAGATTCTCGAAATGACCCTCGTGTATGTTGAAGGCCGTTTTCCACTCATCCCCTTCCTTGATTCTGATCAGATTGTAGGCCCCTCTTAAATCCAACTTGGAGAACACCTTGGCTCCAACAATCTGATCAAAAAGATCGGAGATCAAAGGAAGGGGATACGGATCACGGACCGTAACACGGTTTAATTCCCGGAAATCCAAACAATCCTTTTTCTTTACAAAGAATAAACCCACTGCCACCGGAGACTTAGATGGCCTAATATGACCTTTTGCCAAACTCTTGGCAATATATTTCCGCATGACATCTCTTTCAGGTTGAGAAAGATTGTAAAGCCGAGACTTTGGCAACTTAGCCCCTGGGATGAGATTAACTGAACAATCATAGTCACGATGAGGGGGCAATTCCTGAGCCCCACCCTCCGAAAAGACATCCACAAAATCTGAGAGATACTGAGGTAAAGCCGTAGTAGACACACCAGAGATAGATGTGCCAAGACAATTGTCTGAACAAAATTCACTCCAACCAATGATCTGTCTTGCTTGCTAATCTATAATTGGGTTATGTTTTGTCAACCACGGTAACCCTAAGACTAAAGGAGCGGGCAAGTCCTTCATGACAAAACAAGACATGATCTCAACATGTGAATCACCCACCCTTAACAGAATACCATGAGCAATATGAGTGAGACTCCTTTGAGAAAGAGGGGAAGAATCAATTGCGAAAACCGGAATCTCTCTTTCTAAAGTGCAAGTACTTAGACCCAGATTTTGAAGAAAAATAAAATCAATAAGGCAGAGACCAAGTGGTAGCCATTGCTATATCAGTTAGTAATATAAAAATAGTCTCATGCAGCACTGTAACCTTCCTTGGGTACCCTTAAAACACACAAGCCGAGGACGGCTTAATTTTAAGTAAGCGGGAATGTAACGCCCCTAAGTGGCATTACCACTTCTACACCCTGCTTCTATCTGTGTATGCTAATATAATTTAATCTATGCATTTATTCCAAGTCCTCCACATTGTGCATTTCCTATTTCTATGCAACTGTATATGTTCATGTAATGTACCTGGTTCACCAGTAGGTGGCAGCAAGCATGGCAGAGCTACATTTAGAGAGAATGGAACCCTTCTTTCCAGTCTAACCCTCTCTCTAAGGAAGGGTGGATATTAGTTAGTTAGAAGTCAGTCCCCGCTTACCCCAAGCTAAGTGAAGGTGTGCAGGGCCACGTCTCTTCGGGACGTACCCAAGCCCAAACCAAGCCAGCCAGAGCACCCTAAGCTCAGCTGGACATGGAGGCAGAATCTTAGAGCCTCAGAAGCCAGGAAGAAAGTTCCCTGGTATAACTTAAGAGACAGACTACAGAAGGAAAGTGCAGCATACAGCAAAAGCTGAGTTATATAGCCAGCCTGTCCGTACAGCAGAGCCACAGATGTAGCAGAGAGAAGTTTGCCTGCTACAGTTTTAATGCTAAAGCCTGCTTGGACCAAGATAAAGTCTGTAAACCGTTTGGAGAAACGTTTATGAAAAGTAAAGCTGCTTTTCAACTTCATCGCAAGGTCTGGACTCAATTTATTCTTCATCCCACCATTCAACTACCTACTTTGTCTGCTTCAGTGCCAAAGCCTGGGGTTCCAGCATATCCAGGTAGGAGCACCGTGACATGTGCACAAAACATTAAGGGACATTATAGGCCACCGTATACCACTTGGCAATTCCTACACCTGGGTACCAACATCATTCCTTAAAGTGACTCTGTCCCATTGTTGCTTCATTGCAACTGGCGTCATGAAACACTTATCTCATCTTAAAGGGACCCCAGTGCGCACCGCACCTCTGTTGCACATACACTCACCTAAAGAATTATTAGGAACACCATACTAATACGGTGTTGGACCCCCTTTTGCCTTCAGAACTGCCTTAATTCTACGTGGCATTGATTCAACAAGGTGCTGATAGCATTCTTTAGAAATGTTGGCCCATATTGATAGAATAGCATCTTGCAGTTGATGGAGATTTGAGGGATGCACATCCAGGGCACGAAGCTCCCGTTCTACCACATTCCAAAGATGCTCTGTTGGGTTGAGATCTGGTGACTGTGGGGGCCATTTTAGTACAGTGAACTCATTGTCATGTTCAAGAAACCAATTTGAAATGATTCGAGCTTTGTGACATGGTGCATTATCCTGCTGGAAGTAGCCATCAGAGGATGGATACATGTTCTCATTCTGTTTATGCCAAATTCAGACTCTACCATTTGAATGTCTCAACAGAAATCGAGACTCATCAGACCAGGCAACATTTTTCCAGTCTTCAACAGTACAATTTTGGTGAGCTCGTGCAAATTGTAGCCTCTTTTTCCTATTTGTAGTGGAGATGAGTGGTACCCGGTTGGGGTCTTTTGCTGTTGTAGCCCATCCGCCTCAAGGTTGTGCGTGTTGTGGCTTCACAAATGCTTTGCTGCATACCTCGATTGTAACGAGTGGTTATTTCAGTCAACGTTGCTCTTCTATCAGCTTGAATCAGTCGGCCCATTCTCCTCTGACCTCTAGCATCCACAAGGCATTTTTGCCCACAGGACTGCCGCATACTGGATGTTTTTCCCTTTTGACACCATTCTTTGTAAACCCTAGAAATGGTTGTGCGTGAAAATCCCAGTAACTGAGCAGATTGTGAAATACTCAGACCGGCCCGTCTGGCACCAACAACCATGCCACGCTCAAAATTGCTTAAATCACCTTTCTTTCCCATTCTGACATTCAGTTTGGAGTTCAGGAGATTGTCTTGACCAGGACCACACCCCTAAATGCATTGAAGCAACTGCCATGTGATTGATTGACTAGATAATTGCATTAATGAAAAATAGAACAGGTGTTCCTAATAATTCTTTAGGTGAGTGTACATCCTTGATTCTGTAGTGAAAGTGCTGTCTGATTCAACCAGTTTTGGGGTCTATTTAGTTTATATATAAGTACTTTTATCTATCCTTGCTTCTGGGATGAAAGTATGGTCTGATACAACCAGTTTTGGGGTCTATTTAGTTTATATATATTTCCATTCATCCATACATCCATTTTTGCTTTTGGGATGAAAGTGTGGTCTGATAAAACCAGTTTTGGGGTATATAGTTACCAAACCCCTCCCCCCCCAAAAATAAATAAATAAATGAATTAATAATTTCAATAAGAACACCCCTTCATCCATCTAACTGTTGTAAGAGAGGAAATTTTCTATGGAGTGTGTTGTTTTTTAAATTAAGAACACCCCTTCATCCGTTCTATGTTCTAAGAGAGCAAATTCTTTTCACATATGGTCCCCAGATACGACATAATAAAAAAGTAATGTTTGTGCTATCTGGCATGCTGCACGATTTTGGTGCACAGGTGAAGAAAGCACGCTCCTCGGGCTGGCTTAAAAAAAAAAAAAAAGGTAAAGATACTACAGGTGATCGTACCATAAAGGCTGAGAACAGATAACCTGAGGCAGAACATTTCTCTACACACTTTTAGGGTAGTCAAAACCAGTAGTGAAGCCTACTCAGAGATAAGGTGTAATGGAAAATCTGCACCTGTTCTGTGTTTTTGACCCAAACCTGGTTTGATACTACACATTTTAGGGTGTTCAAATTCTTTTACACTTAATTTGATGCCTCAATCAGTAATTCAGTAGTTGGTGTGAAACTGCGGCCTGATACTGCACCTTTTTTAGGGGTGGTCAAATTCTTTTACACTTAATTTGATGCATCAATCAGTAGTTGCGGAGTTGGTGCGAAATTGCGGCCTGACACTATTGCTCTTTTACCCTTGCAGTTAATGTTACAGTATAGTATGTCCGACTGACAAGTGAGGAGGAGAGAACCACTGCTTCCTCCGGTAGGAGGGCAAGTAGCAATGATGAGAGTCGTGTGGGAGCTGGTATCGTAAGCGTAAGGCACGTGGCCCTGAGACTGGTGAGGGTAACATCAGTGACGTGCAGACAGTAATGGATGATGATGTAGCCGATTGCACGTGTGAACTCAGTGAAGAGGGGGCTTCATCATCATCATCAGGAAAAGAGGGTGGCAGCTTGCACGTGAAGCAGTGGCTGAGCCAGCAGAGTGGTAGCGTGGCCGTGAGTCAGAAGGGTGGCAGCAGTGTGAGATCTCTAGCCAAACATGCCCAGGAGCCCACCTGACCGGAAAGAATTAGCAGTGCATATGTTCAAGGAAGCTGCAGTAGCAGGCAGTCAGCAAGTAGTGGTGGGGGGAAAATTTCATACTTGGCAGTTTGGGAATTTTTCATCAAGCCACCGGAGGACCTGTTTCTCCTCATGCGATTCCCACCCTCACCATTCTGTGACTGATCACTATGTTGACTCCTCAGGCAATTCCTTATGCGATTCCCACCCTCACCACTCTGTAACTGACCACTATGTTGACTCCTCATGTGATTCCCACCCTCACCACTCTGTGACTGGGCCACTGTGTTGACTCCTCATGCGTTTGCCACTGTCACCATTCTGTGACTGACCACTATGTTGACTCCTCATGTGGTTGCCACCTCACCACTGTGTTATTGGGCCACTGTGTTGACTCCTCATGCAGTTGCCACCCTCCCCATAATTTAACTGGGCCACTCTGTTGACTCCTCATGCGGTTGCCACCCTCCCCACTCTATGACGGGTCCACTATTGTCCCTGTTTGGCCTTGTTGACATCACCATTTATTTTACCCTTCTTCTGATCTGTCAGAAGGACGGAAAAATGAGAAACACAACAGACCCTGTCTTTGGAGCAGCCCTAAGGCCTGTATCACACAGTCCCTATTTTGCATCAGGATACGCTCATGAATAGGAAGCCAAAAACAGGGTACAAAACACAGAAGACATGGCAACTTTCCAATCACGTGTCATCTCTGTTTTGGATCTACTCCTTTTTTTTTTTTTTTTACCTTAGTAATACTGATGGATTTCTGATCAAATGCTGACCATGTGAAGGCGGATGCTCAAAAGACAGGATCCGTTTTGGGGGTTGTTATGACGAATCAGAAGAAGGACAAAATAAACAGTGACGTCAACACAAACTTACTGCTGACACCCTCTCCACTCTGTCATGGGGGCACTACTTGTATCAGTGTGTAACAGAACTAGTTCTGTAGAAATCTATGTGGAATCAGCTGACGATGTTCACACTTGAGTTATTTGGTGAGTTTTGGCCCTGTAACTGACCAAATAAGCGAAGTGTGAAGTGATTCTAAGAGTGATGCCTGTCATCTACATGTAATACTGACTCACAGTACTGCCTACCACAGTGGACTCCATATGCATGTTTCCTGCAATGCACAGTGTTCTACACTAATATACAGCCTTTCTGCAGGGAAAAAGCAGTTTTTTAATGCGATTCATCACAAATAAATTCAGATCAAATCTTTTTGGGAAATTCGGCAAACCGTCCGAATCTAATTTTTGAAAAATTTGCTTATCTCTAGTTGGCACCTCGGCATGTGTCAACATATGGAGCATCACCATAAAGTGGCCTGGAAAACCGTGGCACTAATGTAGTCGTACAGCCTGATGCAGCAACCGCTGCATATTCCTGCGGCTTGTACATCTTCTCCAGCAGTCAGGGCTCCTCAACCTCAGCAGAAGGAAGCTGTCATTCTTTCCTTTCGTCTATTGCTCCTGATGCTTCTTCTCCTTCTTCTCCTCCTTCTCCTACTCCTCGTCTCGTGTTTCGGCAGCAATCGATCACTGAGGCAATGGCGAAGAAACAACAGTATGCCTGCACTCATCCAACGGAGCAGAAGCTGAACGTGCACCTGGCCAAGTTGTTCACAGTCCCTCCCTTTCCATATTATGTACTGTGAACATTTCAGAGAGCTGATGTCTTTTGCTCAGCCAAGGTAGAGAGTCCCAAGCCGTCACTAAATCTCTAAAAAATATATGTCCTTTACAGCCCACTGGATAAATGTTGTTCTGGCCCAGGAACATCAGCAACTTGGCCAGGTGATGGCAATGCCACCTCCCAATTGTAATCATTTGATTTCTGCGCCAAAGTCCTCCTATGCCTCCTCATCCTCCATGTTGTCTTCACCCTTTAATGTAGGCACAGTTCAGAGTCATCCTCCTGAATAAGGCTACATGAACACGACCGTGGTGTGCTTTGCGGTCCACAAATCATGGATCCACAAAACACGGATGCGCGTTCCACAACTTGCGGAATGGCATGGAAGCCTTTAATATAACTGCCTATTCTTGTCCGCAAAGCGCGGACAAGAATAGGACATGTTATATTTTTTTTGCGGGGCCACGGAACGGAGCAACGGATGCGGACAGCACACGGAGTGCTGTCCGCATCTTTTGCGGCCCCATTGAAGTGAATGGGTCTGCATCCGAGCCTCCAAAACTGCAGCTCGGATGCGGACCAAAACAACGGCCGTGTGCATAAGGCTTAATACTTATGCAAAGCACAGCATTTTCACACGGTTCTGCACTTAGTCAGCTTCGGCGAACAGGGGTCACATCGGGGAGGAACTGTTCCACGTCATCAACCAAGAAATCGAATCCTGGCTGTCTCCTCACCAACTGGAGATAGGAACCATGGTCACCGATAATGGGAAGAACATCCTGTCAGCGCTGTTTCAGGGAGGGCTGACCTATGCACCCTGCATGGCGCATGTCTTTAATCTGGTTGTTACCCAGTTCCTGAAGTCTTCCACCCAACTGCAAGACATCTTGAAAATGTCAAGGAAACTGCATCCACTTCATCCACTCTTAACCTTGCAAAACACACACTTCTTGATCTGCAAAGGCAGAATTGTATTCCCCTAAATCGCCTCATTTGCAACGTTTACATACGTTGGAACTCCACACTCCTTGATGATGCAGATGGACAGGACTACTCCTCAGTGTAACTTTGACGTAGACATTGGCAGCTCATGCATGACACCTGCCGTTTGCTCAGGCCTTTTAAGGAGGCCACTTTATTTATCAGACAGTGGCAGTATGCAGGGGATATGGAGGAAAGGAGTTCCTCAGAGTCCCTTTTACAAATGACCAGATGAATGCTGAGTTTCTTGCGTAGTGACAGCCTCATTATTACCATTCGGCTGAGGGTTCACTACTGGCTCACCACAATATAAGACTCTCGCTACTGGTTCAAAATGGGGGTCTTTTTTAAACCTTCTGATAGGGATAAAAAACTCAATTATTATAAAGACATCCTTTGTTGTCAGTTGGTCACTGTCTATGCGCGCCATCGCCCATCCTCAAAAATGTCTAACCAGGGGAAACTCTGAGCTCATGCTCCACTGCAATGACTGCTGGAGGGGGTTGGGGGCTAGATTCCCCTTATGGTCGTTTTGCGGCGAACTTTGATCATTCGCGGTTCGCCAAACAGGCGAACATATGACGATGTCCGCCGACACCATATTATTTAGCATTGTGCAGAACTTTGACCCATGACACATCCATCAGGTGGGACATTACAGCCAATTGAGATGTTTCAGCACATGGACACCCCTACCCTATAAATAAACCGATCTTGCCACCATTTTACATTCAGTCTTTTGCCAGTGTAGTGAGAGGTTGCTGTGTGGAGCAGGAACAGATTGTTAGGGTTATCAAACGCTAGCTAATAGGGCCACAAAAGTCCTTTTAAGGGATGGTATAGGTGTGCTTATCGATAGGTGTGACATATAGAAGAGTGTAATATACTTATTATATACTTTCTAACATAGAAAGTAAATTATAGTGCATTTGTATTGTGCAGCAGTTGTGTGCGGTTCTGCTGCGATACCGCAGCTATACAGAAGACAAACGCTTTTGAAACAACTCATTGCAACTGGTGTGATAAACCAGTTGCCCCCTAAAAAGACTAATTGAGGCAGGGGTGTAATATACCTATAATATACTTTCTATAAAGTGCATTTGTATTGTGCAGCAGTTGTGTGCGGTTAAGCTGAGATACTGCAGCTATACAGAGGGACAAACTCTATTGGAACAACTAATTGCAACTGGTGTGATATACCAGTTGCCCTCCAAAAAAAACTGATTGAGGCAGGGGTGTAATATACCTATAATATTTTTTCTATATAGTGCATTTGTATTGTGCAGCAGTTGTGTGCGGTTCTGCTGCATTACCGCAGCTATATAGAGGGACAAACGCTATTGGAGAAACTAATTGCAACTGGTGTGATATAGCAGTTTCCCCCCCCAAAAAAACTGATTAAAGGCAGGGGTGTGACATACCTATAATATAATTTCTATATAGTGCATTTTTATTGTGCAGCAGTTGTGTGCGGTTCTACTGCGATACCGCAGCTATACAGAGGGACAAACGCTATTTGAGCAACTACTTGCAACTGATTTGATATACCAGTTGCCCCCAAAAAACCTGATTGAGGCAGAGGTGTGATACACCTATAATATTTTTCTATATAGTGCATTCCTATTGTGCAGCAGTTGTGTGCGGTTCTGCTGCAATACCACAGCTATACAGAGGGACAAACGGTATTGGAAACTAATTGCAACTGGTTTGATATAGCAGTTGCCCCCCAAAAAACTGATTGAGGCAGGGGTGTGATATACCTATAATATACTTTCTATATAGTGCATTTGTAGTGTGCAGCAGTTGTGTGCGGTTCTGCAGCGATACCGCAGCTATACAGAGGGACAAACGCTATTGGAACAACAAATTGCAACTAGTGTGATATAGCAGTTGCCCCCCTCAAAAAAACGGATTGAGGCAGGGGTGTGATATACCTATATTAATATACTTTCTATATAGTGCATTTGTTTTGTGCAGCAGTTGTGTCCGGTTCTGCAGCGATAACTCAGCTATACAGAGGGACAAACACTATTGGAACAACTAATTGCAACTGGTGTGATATAGCAGTTTCCCCCCAAAAAAACTTATTGAGGCAGGGGTGTGATATACCTACAATTAGAGTTGAGCGAACACCTGGATGTTCGGGTTCGAGAAGTTCGGCCTAACTTCCCAGAAATGTTCGGGTTCGGGATCCGAACCCGATCCGAACTTCGTCCCGAACCCGAACCCCATTGAAGTCAATGGGGACCCGAACTTTTCGGCACTAAAAAGGCTGTAAAACAGCCCAGGAAAGAGCCAGAGGGCTGCAAAAGGCAGCAACATGTAGGTAAATCCCCTGCAAACAAATGTGGATAGGGAAATGAATTAAAAAAAAAAAAAAAATTACCCAATATCAATTGGACAGAGGTCCCATAGCAGAGAATCTGGTTTCACGTCAGCAGAGAATCAGTCTCTTCATGCCTTAGCAAAGAATCTGGCTTCATGTCAGCACAGAATCAGTCTCTTCATGCCATAGCAGAGAATCTGGCTTCATGTCAGCACAGAATCTGTCTTCATGTCATAGCAGAGAATCAGGCTTCACGTCACCCACCACTGGAACAGGCCACTGTCACACATTTAGGCCCCGGCACCCAGACAGAGGAGAGCGGTCCCGTAACAGAGAATCTGGCCTTATGTCAGCGCAGAATCTGTCTTCATGTCATAGCAGAGAATCAAGCTTCACGTCACCCACCACTGGAACAAGCCACTGTCATACATTTAGGCCCAGGCACCCAGTCAGAGGAGAGAGGTCCCGTAACAGAGAATCTGGCCTTATGTCAGCGCAGAATCTGTATTCATGTCATAGCAGAGAATCAGGCTTCACGTCACCCACCACTGGAACAGGCCACTGTCACACATTTAGGCCCAGGTACCCAGGCAGAGGAGAGAGGTCCCGTAACAGAGAATCTGGCCTGATGTCAGCGCAGAATCTGTCTTCATGTCATAGCAGAGAATCAGGCTTCACGTCACCCACCACTGGAACAGGCCACTGTCACATATTTAGGCCCAGGCACCCAGGCAGAGGAGAGAGGTCGCGTAACAGAGAATCTGGCTTCATGTCAGCACAGAATAAATCTTCATGTCATAGCAGAGAATCAGGCTTCACGTCACCCACCACTGGAACAGGCCACTGTCACACATTTAGGCCCCGGCACCCAGACAGAGGAGAGGTTCATTCAACTTTGGGTTGCCCCGCAATATAATTGTAAAATGAAATTAAAAATAGTATTGAATGAGGAAGTGCCCTGGAGTAGAATAATATATTGTTAAGGGGAGGTAGTTAATATCTAATCTGCACAAGGGATGGACAGGTCCTGTGGGATCCATGCCTGGTTCATTTTTATGAACGTCAGCTTGTCCACATTGGCTGTAGACAGGCGGCTGCGTTTGTCTGTAATGACGCCCCCTGCCGTGCTGAATACACGTTCAGACAAAACGCTGGCCGCCGGGCAGGCCAGCACCTCCAAGGCATAAAAGGCTAGCTCTGGCCACGTGGACAATTTGGAGACCCAGAAGTTGAATGGGGCCGAACCATCAGTCAGTACGTGGAGGGGTGTGCACAGGTACTGTTCCACCATGTTAGTGAAATGTTGCCTCCTGCTAACACGTTCTGTATCAGGTGGTGGTGCACTTAGCTGTGGCGTGGTGACAAAACTTTTCCACATCTCTGCCATGCTAACCCTGCCCTCAGAGGAGCTGGCCGTGACACAGCTGCGTTGGCGACCTCTTGCTCCTCCTCTGCCTTCGCCTTGGGCTTCCACTTGTTCCCCTGTGACATTTGGGAATGCTCTCAGTAGTGCGTCTACCAACGTGCGTTTGTACTCGCGCATCTTCCTATCATGCTCCAGTGTAGGAAGTAAGGTGGGCACATTGTCTTTGTACCGGGGATCCAGCAAGGTGGCAACCCAGTAGTCCGCACATGTTAAAATGTGGGCAACTCTGCTGTCGTTGCGCAGGCACTGCAGCATGTAGTCGCTCATGTGTGCCAGGCTGCCCAGAGGTAAGGACAAGGTGTCCTCTGTGGGAGGCGTATCGTCATCGTCCTGCGTTTCCCCCCAGCCACGCACCAGTGATGGGCCCGAGCTGCTTTGGGTGCCACCCCGCTGTGAACATGCTTCATCCTCATCCTCCTCCACCTCCTCCTCATACTCGTCCTCCTCGTCCTCCAGTAGTGGGCCCTGTCTGGCCACATTTGTACCAGGCCTCTGGTGTTGCAAAAAACCTCCCTCTGAGTCACTTCGAAGAGACTGGCCTGAAAGTGCTAAAAATGACCCCTCTTCCTCCTCTTCCTCCTGGGACACCTCCTCTTCCATCATCGCCCTAAGTGTTTTCTCAAGGAGACATAGAAGTGGTATTGTAACGCTGATAACGGCGTCATCGCCACTGGCCATGTTGGTGGAGTACTCGAAACAGCGCAACAGGGCACACAGGTCTCGCATGGAGGCCCAGTCATTGGTGGTGAAGTGGGTCTGATCCGCAGTGCGACTGACCCGTGCGTGCTGCAGCTGAAACTCCACTATGGCCTGCTGCTCGCACAGTCTGTCCAGCATATGCAAGGTGGAGTTCCACCTGGTGGGTACGTCGCATATGAGGCGGTGAGCGGGAAGGCCGAAGTTACGCTGTAGCGCAGACAGGCGAGCAGCGGCAGGGTGTGAACGCCGGAAGCGCGAACAGACGGCCCGCACTTTATGCAGCAGCTCTGACATGTCGGGGTAGTTGCGAATGAACTTCTGCACCACCAAATTCAGCACATGCGCCAGGCAAGGGATGTGCGTCAAACCGGCTAGTCCCAGAGCTGCAACGAGATTTCGCCGATTATCGCACACCACCAGGCCGGGCTTGAGGCTCACCGGCAGCAACCACTCGTCGGTCTGTTGTTATATACCCCGCCACAACTCCTGTGCGGTGTGGGGCCTGTCCCCCAAACATATGAGTTTCAGAATGGCCTGCTGACGTTTACCCCGGGCTGTGCTGAAGTTGGTGGTGAAGGTGTGTGGCTGACTGGATGAGCAGGTGGAAGAAGAGGAGGAGGAAGCTGAGTAGGAGGAGGAGGAGACAGAAGGCAAAGAATGTTGCCCTGCGATCCTTGGCGGCGGAAGGACGTGCGCCAAACAGCTCTCCGCCTGGGGCCCAGCCGCCACTACATTTACCCAGTGTGCAGTTAGGGAGATATAGCGTCCCTGGCCGTGCTTACTGGTCCACGTATCTGTGGTTAGGTGGACCTTGCCACAGATGGCGTTGCGCAGTGCACACTTGATTTTATCAGATACTTGGTTGTGCAGGGAAGGCACGGCTCTCTTGGAGAAGTAGTGGCGGCTGGGAACAACATACTGTGGAACAGCAAGCGACATGAGTTGTTTGAAGCTGTCTGTGTCCACCAGCCTAAATGACAGCATTTAATAGGCCAGTAGTTTAGAAATGCTGGCATTCAGGGCCAGGAATCGAGGGTGGCTAGGTGGGAATTTACGCTTTCTCTCAAATGTTTGTGAGATGGAGAGCTGAACGCTGCCGTGTGACATGGTTGAGATGCTTGGTGACGCAGGTGGTGGTGTTGGTGGTACATCCCATGTTTGCTGGGCGGCAGGTGCCAACATTCCTCCAGAGGCGGAGGAAGAGGCCGAGGCGGCGGCAGCAGCAGAAGAGGTAGCAGGGGGACTTCCTTGTTTTTAAGGTGTTTACTCCACTGCAGTTCATGCTTTGTATGCAGGTGCCTGGTCATGCAGGTTGTGCCAAGGTTCAGAACGTTAATGCTCGCTTCAGGCTCTGATGGCACAGCGTGCAAACCACTCGGGTCTTGTCGTCAGCACATTGTTTGAAGAAGTGCCATGCCAGGGAACTCCTTGAAGCTGCCTTTGGGGTGCTCGGTCCCAGATGGCGGCGGTCAGTAGCAGGCGAAGTCTCTTGGCGGCGGGTGTTCTGATTTTGCCCACTGCTCCCTCTTTTGCTACGCTGTTGGCTCGGTCTCACCACTGCCTCTTCCTCCGAACTGTGAAAGTCAGTGGCACGACCTTCATTCCATGTGGGGTCTAGGACCTCATTGTCCCCTGCATCGTCTTCCACCCAGTCTTGACCCCTGACCTCCTGTTCAGTCTGCACACTGCAGAAAGACGCAGCAGTTGGCACCTGTGTTTCGTCATCATCAGAGACGTGCTGAGGTGGTATTCCCATGTCCTCATCATCAGGAAAAATAAGTGGTTGTGCGTTAGTGCATTCTATCTCTTCCACCGCTGGGGAAGGGCTAGGTGGATGCCCATGGGAAACCCTGGCAGCAGAGTCTTCAAACAGCATAAGAGACTGCTGCATAACTTGAGGCTCAGACAGTTTCCCTGATATGCATGGGGGTGATGTGACAGACCGATGAGCTTGGTTTTCATGCGCCATCTGTGCGCTTTCTGCAGAAGACTGGGTGGGAGGTAATGTGAACGTGCTGGATCCACTGTCGGCCACCCAATTGACTAATGCCTGCACCTGCTCAGGCCTTACCATCCTTAGAACAGCATTGGGCCCCACCAAATATCGCTGTAAATTCTGCTGGCTACTGGGACCTGAGGTAGTTGGTTCACTAGGACGTGTGGCTGTGGCAGAACGGCCACGTCCTCTCCCAGCACCAGAGGGTACACTAACACCACCACGACCATGTCCACGTCCGCGTCCCTTATTAGATGTTTTCCTCATTGTTCCCGTTCACAACAATTTTGAGAATGGCAAATTTGGGAATGCTTTTTCAACCCAGAACAAAAAGTCTGCTTTTACGGTCACTACAAATAACTTGACCAGCTAAAACTATGCAGATTTGGTTGAATAGAGATGTGAGACCTGTTTTTTTTTGCGCTGTGCGACAGTTATAGGTTTAATCACAGAATGACACTTCTATCAGCATGCTAGCGGGTGTCTTAGGTTTTTCTGAATCATACTATCAATACCTTCAATGTAAGATTTTCTTTTTGGGATAGATTTCAAGTAGGCCTCAAATACCACAAACTAGTAATTTTGAGAATGGCAAATTTGGGAATGCTTTTTCAACCCAGAACAAAAAGTCTGCTTTTACGGTCACTACAAATAACTTGACCAGCTGAAACTGTGCAGATTTGGTTGAATAGAGATGTGAGAACTGTTTTTTTTTGCGCTGTGTGACAGTTATAGGTTTAATCACAGAATGACATTTCTATCAGCACGCTAGCGTGTGTCTTAGGTTTTTCTGAATCACACTATCAATACCTTCAATGTAAGATTTTCTTTTTGGGATAGATTTCAAGTAGGCCTCAAATACCACAAACTAGTAATTTTGAGAATGGCAAATTTGGGAATGTTTTTTCAACCCAGAACAAAAAGTCTGCTTTTACGGTCACTACAAATAACTTGACCAGCTAAAACTGTGCAGATTTGGTTGAATAGAGATGTGAGACCTGTTTTTTTTTGCGCTGTGTGACAGTTATAGGTTTAATCACAGAATGACACTTCTATCAGCACGCTAGCGTGTGTCTTAGGTTTTTCTGAATCACACTATCAATACCTTCAATGTAAGATTTTCTTTTTGGGATAGATTTCAAGTAGGCCTCAAATACCACAAACTAGTAATTTTGAGAATGGCAAATTTGGGAATGGTTTTTCAACCCAGAACAAAAAGTCTGCTTTTACGGTCACTACAAATAACTTGACCAGCTAAAACTGTGCAGATTTGGTTGAATAGAGATGTGAGACCTGTTTTTTTTTTGCGCTGTGTGACAGTTATAGGTTTAATCACAGAATGACACTTCTATCAACACGCTAGCGTGTGTCTTAGGTTTTTCTGAATCATACTATCAATACCTTCAATGTAAGATTTTCTTTTTGGGATAGATTTCAAGTAGGCCTCAAATACCACAAACTAGTAATTTTGAGAATGGCAAATTTGGGAATGCTTTTTCAACCCAGAACAAAAAGTCTGCTTTTACGGTCACTACAAATAACTTGACCAGCTAAAACTGTGCAGATTTGGTTGAATAGAGATGTGAGACCTGTTTTTTTTCGCGCTGTGTGACAGTTATAGGTTTAATCACAGAATGACACTTCTATCAGCACGCTAGCGTGTGTCTTAGGATTTTCTGAATCACACTATCAATACCTTCAATGTAAGATTTTCTTTTTGGGATAGATTTCAAGTAGGCCTCAAATACCACAAACTAGTTATTTTCAGAATGGCAAATTTGGGAATGCTTTTTCAACCCAGAACAAAAAGTCTGCTTTTACGGTCACTACAAATAACTTGACCAGCTAAAACTGTGCAGATTTGGTTGAATAGAGATGTGAGACCTGTTTTTTTTTTGCGCTGTGTGACAGTTATAGTTTTAATCACAGAATGACACTTCTATCAGCACGCTAGCGTGTGTCTTAGGTTTTTCTGAATCACACTATCAATACCTTCAATGTAAGATTTTCTTTTTGGGATAGATTTCAAGTAGGCCTCAAATACCACAAACTAGTTATTTTCAGAATGGCAAATTTGGGAATGCTTTTTCAACCCAGAACAAAAAGTCTGCTTTTACGGTCATTACAAATAACTTGACCAGCTAAAACTGTGCAGATTTGGTTGAATAGAGATGTGAGACCTGGTTTTTTTTTGCGCTGTGTGACAGTTATAGGTTTAATCACAGAATGACACTTCTATCAGCACGCTAGCGTGTGTCTTAGGTTTTTCTGAATCACACTATCAATACCTTCAATGTAAGATTTTCTTTTTGGGATAGATTTCAAGTAGGCCTCAAATACCACAAACTAGTTATTTTCAGAATGGCAAATTTGGGAATGCTTTTTCAACCCAGAACAAAAAGTCTGCTTTTACGGTCACTACAAATAACTTGACCAGCTAAAACTGTGCAGATTTGGTTGAATAGAGATGTGAGACCTGTTTTTTTTTTGCGCTGTGTGACAGTTATAGGTTTAATCACAGAATGACACTTCTATCAGCACGCTAGCGTGTGTCTTAGGTTTCTCTGAATGACACTATCAATACCTTCAATGTAAGATTTTCTTTTTGGGATAGATTTCAAGTAGGCCTCAAATACCACAAACTAGTAATTTTGAGAATGGCAAATTTGGGAATGCTTTTTCAACCCAGAACAAAAAGTCTGCTTTTACGGTCACTACAAATAACTTGACCAGCCAAAACTGTGCAGATTTGGTTGAATAGAGATGTGAGACCTGTTTTTTTTTTGCGCTGTGTGACAGTTATAGGTTTAATCACAGAATGACACGTCTTTCAGCACGCTAGCGTGTGTCTTAGGTTTTTCTGAATCACACTATCAATACCTTCAATGTAAGATTTTCTTTTTGGGATAGATTTCAAGTAGGCCTCAAATACCACAAACTAGTTATTTTAAGAATGGCAAATTTGGGAATGCTTTTTCAACCCAGAACAAAAAGTCTGCTTTTACGGTCACTACAAATAACTTGACCAGCTAAAACTGTGCAGATTTGGTTGAATAGAAATGTCAGGTCTATTTTTTTAGGCGCTGGGTGACAGGCTCAACTTGCCCCTGATGTAATATATGGCCAAAAAATAACCACACTGTTGATGGTTAAATGCACTTGGGTGACACAGGCTCAGCCTGCACCAGATGTAGTATACGGCCAAAAAATAACCAGACTGTTGATGGTTAAATGCACTTCTTTGACACAGGCTCAGCCTGCAGCTGATGTAGGATATAGCACAAAATAACCACACTATCGATGGTTAAATACACTTGGTGATAGCTCGTGCTGGCGCACCACAAGTCACAAAATGGCCGCCGATCACCCCAGAAAAAAAGTGATCTAAAAACGCTCTGGGCAGCCTCAAAAAAGTGAGCAAGTCAATAATAGCACTTCAATGATCCACAGCTGCAGATCGATCACAGAATGAAGTCTTTTGGAGGAGTTAATCTGCCTAATCTCGCCCTAACGTCGCAGCTGCAACCTCTCCCTATACTGATCATAGCAGAGTGACGTGCGGCGCTACGTGACTCCAGCTTAAATAGAGGCTGGGTCACATGGTGCACTGGCCAATCACAGCCATGCCAATAGTAGGCATGGCTGTGATGGCCTCTTGGGCCAAGTAGTATGACGCTTGTTGATTGGCTGCTTTGCAGCCTTTCAAAAAGCGCCAAGAAAGCGCCGAACACCGAACCCGAACCCGGACTTTTACGAAAATGTTCGGGTTCGGGTCCGTGTCACGGACACCCCAAAATTCGGTACGAACCCGAACTATACAGTTCGGGTTCGCTCATCCCTACCTACAATATAAATTCTATATGGTGCATTTGTATTGTGCAGCAGTTGTGTGCGGTTCTGCTGAGATACCGCAGCTATGCAGAGGGACAAACTCTATTGGAACAACTAATTGCAACTTGTGTGATATACCAGTTGCCCCCAAAAATAACTTATTGAGGTAGGGGTGTGATATACCTATAATATAGTTTCTATATAGTGCATTTGTATTGTGCAGCAGTTGTGTGCGGTACTGCTGCATTACCGCAGCTATACAGAGGGAAAAACGGTATTGGAACAACTAATTGCAACTGGTTTGATATAGCAGTTGCCCCCCCCAAAAAAGTGATTGAGGCAGGGGTGTGATATACCTATAATATAATTTCAATATAGTGCATTTGTATTGTGCAGCATGTGTGCGGTTCTGCTGAGATACCGCAGCTATACAGAGGAACAAACGCTATAGGAGCAACTAATTGCAACTGGTGGGATATACCAGTTGCCCCCCCAAAAAACTTATTGAGGTAGGGGTGTTATATACCTATAATATCGTTTCTATATAGTGCATTTGTATTGTGCAGCAGTTGTGTGCGGTTCTGCTGCAATACCACAGCTATACAGAGGGACAAACGGTATTGGAAACTAATTGCAACTGGTTTGATATAGCAGTTGCCCCCCAAAAAACTGATTGAGGGAGGGGTGTGATATACCTATATTAATATACTTTCTATATAGTGCATTTGTTTTGTGCAGCAGTTGTGTCCGGTTCTGCTGAGATACCGCAGCTATACAGAGGGACAAAGTCTATTGGAACAACTAATTGCAACTGGTGTGATATACCAGTTGCCCCCAAAAAAAACTTATTGAGGTAGGGGTGTGATATACCTATAATATAGTTTCTATATAGTGCATTTGTATTGTGCAGCAGTTGTGTGCGGTACTGCTGCATTACCGCAGCTATACAGAGGGACAAACGGTATTGGAACAACTAATTGCAACTGGTTTGATATAGCAGTTGCCCCCCCAAAAAAACTGATTGAGGCAGGGGTGTTATATACCTATAATATAATTTCAATATAGTGCATTTGTATTGTGCAGCAGTTGTGTGCGGTTCTGCTGAGATACCGCAGCTATACAGAGGAACAAACGCTATAGGAGCAACTAATTGCAACTGGTGGGATATAGAAGTTTCCCCTCAAAAAAACTGATTGAGGCAGGGGTGTGATATACCTATAATATAATTTCTATATAGTGCATTTGTATTGTGCAGCAGTTGTGTGCGGTTCTGCTAAGATACCACAGCTATACAGAGGGACAAAACGCTATAGGAGCAACTAATTGCAACTGGTGTGATATACCAGTTGCCCCCCAAAAAAACTTATTGAGGTAGGGGTGTTATATACCTAAATTATCGTTTCTATATAGTGCATTTGTATTGTGCAGCAGTTGTGTGCGATTCTGCTGCATTACCGCAGCTATACAGAGGGACAAACGCTATTGGAACAACTAATTGCAACAAGTGTGATATACCAGATGCCCCCCAAAAAAATTCATTCAGACAGGGGTGTCATATACCTATAATATAATTTCTATATAGTGCATTGTTATTGTGCAGCAGTTGTGTGCGATTCTGCTGTGATACCACAGTTATACAGAGGGACAAACTCTATTGGATCAACTAATTGCAACTGGTGTGATATTGCAGTTGCCTCCCAAAAAAACTTATTGAGGCAGGGGTGTAATATACCTATAATATACTTTTTATATATTTTGCATTTGTATTGTGCAGCAGTTGTGTGCGGTTATGCTGAGATATCGCAGCTATACAGAGGGACAAACGCTATTGGAACAACTAATTGCAACTGGTGTGATATACCAGTTGCCCTCCAAAAAAACTTATTGAGGTAGGGGTGTGATATACCTATAATATAGTTTCTATATAGTGCAATTGTTTTGTGCAGCAGTTGTGTGCGGTTCTGCTGCATTACCGCAGCTATACAGAGGGACGAACGCTATTGGAACAACTAATTGAAACTAGTGTGATATACCAGATGCCCCCCAAAAAAAATTCATTCAGACAGGGGTGTGATATACCTATAATATAATTTCTATATAGTGCATTGTTATTGTGCAGCAGTTGTGTGCGGTTCTGCTGCAATACCACATCTATACAGAGAAACAAACGGCATTGGAACAACTAATTGCAACTGGTTTGATATAGCAGTTGCCCCCCCAAAAAAACTGATTGAGGCAGGGGTGTGATATACCTATAATATATTTTCAATATAGTGCATTTGTATTGTGCAGCAGTTGTGTGCGGTTCTGCTGAGATACCACAGCTATACAGAGGAACGATTGCTATTTGAGCAACTAATTGCAACTGATTTGATATACCAGTTGCCCCCCAAAAACCTGATTAAGGCAGAGGTGTGATACACCTATAATATTTTTCTATATAGTGCATTCCTATTGTGCAGCAGTTGTGTGCGGTTCTGCTGCAATACCACAGCTATACAGAGGGACAAACAGTATTGGAAACTAATAGCAAATGGTTTGATATAGCAGTTGTCCCCCAAAAAACTGATTGAGGCAGGGGTGTGATATACCTATAATATACTTTCTATATAGTGCATTTGTATTGTGCAGCAGTTGTGTGCGGTTCTGCAGCGAAACCGCAGCTATACAGAGGGACAAACGCTATTGGAACAACAAATTGTAACTAGTGTGATATAGCAGTTGCCCCCCTCAAAAAAACGTATTGAGGCAGCAGTGTGATATACCTATATTAATAGACTTTCTATATAGTGCATTTGTATTGTGCAGCAGTTGTGTCCGGTTCTGCAGCGATAACTCAGCTATACAGAGGGACAAACGCTATTGGAACAACTAATTGCAACTGGTGTGATATAGCAGTTTCCCCCCAAAAAAACTTATTGAGGCAGGGGTGTGATATACCTACAATATAAATTCTATATGGTGCATTTGTATTGTGCAGCAGTTGTGTGCGGTTCTGCTGCGATACCGCAGCTATACAGAGGGACAAACTCTATTGGAACAACTAATTGCAACTGGTGTGATATACCAGTTGCCCCCCAAAAAAACTTATTGAGGTAGGGGTGTGATATAACTATAATATAGTTTCTATATAGTGCATTTGTATTGTGCAGCAGTTGTGTGCGATACTGCTGCATTACCGCAGCTATACAGAGGGACAAACGGTATTGGAACAACTAATTGCAACTGGTTAGATATAGCAGTTGCCCCCCAAAAAACTGATTGAGGCAGGGGTGTGATATACCTATAATATACTTTATATATAGTGCATTTGTATTGTGCAGCAGTTGTGTGCGGTTCTGCAGCGATACCGCAGCTATACAGAGGGACAAACGCTATTGGAACAACAAATTGCAACTAGTGTGATATAGCAGTTGCCCCCCTCAAAAAAACGGATTGAGGCAGGGGTGTGATATACCTATATTAATATACTTTCTATATAGTGCATTTGTATTGTGCAGCAGTTGTGTGCGGTTCTGCAGCGATACCGCAGCTATACAGAGGGACAAACGCTATTGGAACAACAAATTGCAACTAGTGTGATATAGCAGTTGCCCCCCTCAAAAAAACGGATTGAGGCAGGGGTGTGATATACCTATAATATACTTTATATACAGTGGGGGAAATAATTATTTGACCCCTCACTGATTTTGTAAGTTTGTCCAATGACAAAGAAATGAAAAGTCTCAGAACAGTATCATTTCAATGGTAGGTTTATTGTAACAGTGGCAGATAGCACATCAAAAGGAAAATCGAAAAAATAACTTTAAATAAAAGATAGCAACTGATTTGCATTTCATTGAGTGAAATAAGTATTTGAACCCTCTAACAAAAAAAGACTTAATACTTGGTGGAAAAACCCTTGTTTGCAAGCACAGAGGTCAAACGTTTCTTGTAATTGATGACCAAGTTTGCGCACATTTTAGGAGGAATGTTGGTCCACTCCTCTTTGCAGATCATCTCTAAATCCCTAAGGTTTCGAGGCTGTCTCTGTGCAACTCTGAGCTTGAGCTCCCTCCATAGGTTTTCGATTGGATTAAGGTCCGGAGACTGACTAGGCCACTCCATGACCTTAATGTGCTTCTTCTTGAGCCACTCCTTTGTTGCCTTTGCTGTATGTTTTGGGTCATTGTCGTGCTGGAACACCCATCCACGACCCATTTTCAGTTTCCTGGCAGAGGGAAGGAGGTTGTCGCTCAGGATTTCACGATACATGGCTCCGTCCATTTTCCCGTTTATGCGAATAAGTTGTCCTGTGCCCTTAGCAGAAAAACACCCCCAAAGCAAAATGTTTCCACCCCCATGCTTGACGGTGGGGACGGTGTTTTGGGGGTCATAGGCAGCATTTTTCTTCCTCCAAACACAGCGAGTTGAGTTAATGCCAAAGAGCTCTATTTTGGTCTCATCAGACCACAGCACCTTCTCCCAGTCACTCTCTGAATCATTCAGGTGTTCATTGGCAAACTTCAGACGGGCCTGCACATGTGCCTTCCTGAGCAGGGGGACCTTGCGAGCCCTGCAGGATTTTAATCCATTGCGGTGTAATGTGTTTCCAATGGTTTTCTTGGTGACTGTGGTCCCTGCTAATTTGAGGTCATTAACTAACTCCTCCCGTGTAGTTCTAGGATGCTTTTTCACCTTTCTCAGAACCATTGACACCCCACGAGGTGAGATCTTGCGTGGAGCCCCAGAGCGAGGTCGATTGATGGTCATTTTGTGCTCCTTCCATTTTCGAACAATCGCACCAACAGTTGTCACCTTCTCTCCCAGCTTCTTGCTAATGGTTTTGTAGCCCATTCCAGCCTTGTGCAGGTCTACAATTTTGTCTCTGACATCCTTGGACAGCTCTTTGGTCTTTCCCATGTTGGAGAGTTTGGAGTCTGCTTGATTGATTGATTCTGTGGACAGGTGTCTTTTATACAGGTGACTAGTTAAGACAGGTGTCCTTAATGAGGGTGACTAATTGAGTAGAAGTGTCTAACCACTCTGTTGGAGCCAGAACTCTTAATGGTTGGTAGGGGTTCAAATACTTATTTCACTCAATGAAATGCAAATCAGTTGCTATCTTTTATTTAAAGTTATTTTTTCGATTTTCCTTTTGATGTGCTATCTGCCACTGTTACAATAAACCTACCATTGAAATGATACTGTTCTGAGACTTTTCATTTCTTTGTCATTGGACAAACTTACAAAATCAGTGAGGGGTCAAATAATTATTTCCCCCACTGTATAGTGCATTTGTATTGTGCAGCAGTTGTGTGCGGTTCTGCTGCATTACCGCAGCTATACAGAGGGACAAACGCTATTGGAACAACTAATTGCAACTAGTGTGATATACCAGATGCCCCCCCAAAAAATTCATTCAGACAGTGGTGTGATATACCTATAATATAATTTCTATATAGTGCATTGTTATTGTGCAGCAGTTGTGTGCGGTTCTGCTGTGATACCACAGTTATACAGAGGGACAAACTCTATTGGATCAACTAATTGCAACTGGTGTGATATTGCAGTTGCCTCCCATAAAAACTTATTGAGGCAGGGGTGTAATATACCTATAATATACTTTCTATATAGTGCATTTGTATTTTGCAGCAGTTGTGTGCGGTTATGCTGAGATACCACAGTTATACAGAGGGACAAATGCTATTGGAAGAACTAATTGCAACTGGTGTGATATACCAGTTGCCCTCCAAAAAAAACTTATTGAGGTAGGGCTGTGATATACCTATAATATAGTTTCTATATAGTGCATTTGTTTTGTGCAGCAGTTGTGTGCGGTTCTGCTGCATTACCGCAGCTATACAGAGGGACAAACGCTATTGGAACAACTAATTGCAACTAGTGTGATATACCAGATGCCCCCCAAAAAAATTCATTCAGACAGGGGTGTGATATATCTATAATATAATTTCTATATAGTGCATTGTTATTGTGCAGCAGTTGTGTGCGGTTCTGCTGCAATACCACATCTATACAGAGAAACAAACGGCATTGGAACAACTAATTGCAACTGGTTTGATATAGCAGTTTCACCCCCAAAAAAACTGATTGAGGCAGGGATGTGATATACCTATAATATAATTTCAATATAGTGCATTTGTATTGTGCAGCAGTTGTGTGCGGTTCTGCTGAGATACCACAGCTATACAGAGGAACAAACGCTATTTGAGCAACTAATTGCAACTGATTTGATATACCAGTTGCCCCCCAAAAACCTGATTGAGGCAGAGGTGTGATACACCTATAATATTTTTCTATATAGTGCATTCGTATTGTGCAGCAGTTGTGTGCGGTTCTGCTGCAATAACACAGCTATACAGAGGGACAAACGGTATTGGAAACTAATTGCAACTGGTTTGATATAGCAGTTGTCCCCCAAAAAACTGATTGAGGCAGGGGTGTGATATACCTATAATATACTTTCTATATAGTGCATTTGTATTGTGCAGCAGTTGTGTGCGGTTCTGCAGCGATACCGCAGCTATACAGAGGGACAAACGCTATTGGAACAACAAATTGCAACTAGTGTGATATAGCAGTTACCCCCTCAAAAAAACGGATTGAGGCAGGGGTGTGATATACCTATATTAATAGACTTTCTATATAGTGCATTTGTATTGTGCAGCAGTTGTGTCCGGTTCTGCAGCGATAACTCAGCTATACAGAGGGACAAACGCTATTGGAACAACTAATTGCAACTGGTGTGATATAGCAGTTTCCACCCCAAAAAACTTATTGAGGCAGGGGGGTGATATACCTACAATATAAATTCTATATGGTGCATTTGTATTGTGCAGCAGTTGTGTGCGGTTCTGCTGCGATACCGCTGCTATACAGAGGGACAAACTCTATTGGAACAACTAATTGCAACTGGTGTGATATACCAGTTGCCTCCCAAAAAAACTTATTGAGGTAGGGGTGTGATATACCTATAATATAGTTTCTATATAGTGCATTTGTATTGTGCAGCAGTTGTGTGCGATACTGCTGCATTACCGCAGCTATACAGAGGGACAAACGGTATTGGAACAACTAATTGCAACTGGTTTAATATAGCAGTTGCCCCCCAAAAAACTGATTGAGGCAGGGGTGTGATATACCTATAATATACTTTCTATATGGTGCATTTGTATTGTGTAGCAGTTGTGTGCGATTCTGCTGCATTACCGCAGCTATACAGAGGTACAAACGCTATTGGAACAACTAATTGCAACTGGTTTGATATACCAGTTGCCCTCCAAAAAAAACTTATTGAGGTAGGGGTGTGATATAGAAGTTGCCCCCCTCAAAAAAACGGATTGAGGACAGGGTGTGATATACCTATATTAATATACTTTCTATATAGTGCATTTGTATTGTGCAGCAGTTGTGTGCGATTCTCCTGCAATACCACATCTATACAGAGAAACAAACGGCATTGGAACATTTAATTGCAACTGGTTTGATATAGCAGTTGCCCCCCAAAAAAACTGATTGAGGCAGGGGTGTGATATACCTATAATATAATTTCTATATAGTGCATTTGTATTGTGTAGCAGTTGTGTGCGGTTCTGCTGCAATACCGCAGCTATACAGAGGGACAAATGCTATTGGAGCAACTAATTGCAACTCGTGCGATATAGCAGTTGCCCCCCCAAAAAACTGATTGAGGCAGGGGTGTGATATACTTATAATATAATTTCTATATAGTGCATTTTTATTGTGCAGCAGTTGTGTGCGGTTCTGCTGCGATACCGCGGCTATACAGAGGGACAAACACTATTGGAACAACTAATTGCAACTAGTGTGATATATCAGTTGCCCCACAAAATCCTGATTGAGGCAGAGGTGTGATATACCCATAATATTTTTTCTATATAGTGCATTTGTATTGTGCAGCAGTTGTATGCGGTTCTGCTGCAATACCACAGCTATACAGAGGGACAAACGGTATTCGAACAACTAATTGCAACTGGTTTTATATAGCAGTTGCCCCCTTAAAAAAACTGATTGAGGCAGGGGTGTGATATACCTATAATATACTTTCTATATAGTGCCTTTGTATTCTGCAGCAGTTGTGTGCCTTTATTAGACTCTCGCTACTGGTTCAAAATGGGGGTCTTTTTTAAACCTTCTGATAGGGATAAAAAACTCAATTATTATGAAGACATCCTTTGTTGTCAGTTGGTCACTGTCTATGCGCGCCATAGCCCATCCTCACAAATGTCTAACCAGGGGAAACTCTGAGCTCATGCTCCACTGCAATGACTGCTGGAGGGGGTTGGGGGCTAGATTCGACCTACGGTCGTTTTCGCGGCGAACTTTGATCGTTCGCGGTTCGCCAAACAGGCGAACATATGACGATGTCCGCCGACACCATATTATTTTGCATTGTGCAGAAATTTGACCCATGACACATCCATCAGGTGGGACATTACAGCCAATTGAGACGTTATTAGCACATGGACACACCCCCTACCCTATAAAAAAACCGATCTTGCCACCATTTTACATTCATTCTTTTGCCAGTGTAGTGAGAGATTGCTGTGTGGAGCAGGAACAGATTGTTAGGGTCACCAAACGCTAGCTAATAGGGCCACAAAAGTCCTTTTAAGGGATGGTATAGGTGTGCTTATCGATAGGTGTGACATATAGAAGAGTGTGATATACTTATTATATACTTTCTAAGATAGAAAGTAAATTATAGTGCATTTGTATTGTGCAGCAGTTGTGTGCGGTTCTGCTGCGATACTGCAGCTATACAGAAGACAAACGGTTTTGAAAAAACTCATTGCAACTGGTGTGATATACCAGTTGCCCCCTAAAAAAACTAATTGAGGCGGGGGTGTAATATACCTATAATATACTTTCTATATAGTGCATTTGTATTGTGCAGCAGTTGTGTGCGGTTAAGCTGAGATACCGCAGCTATACAGAGGGACAAACTCTATTGGAAAAACTAATTGCAACTGATGTGATATACCAGTTGCCCTCCAAAAAAAACTGATTAAAGCAGGGGTGTGATATATTTATAATATTTTTTCTATATAGTACATTTGTATTGTGCAGCAGTTGTGTGCGGTTCTGCTGCAATACCGCAGCTATACAGAGGGACAAACGCTATTTGAGCAACTAATTGCAACTGATTTGATATACCAGTTGCCCCCAAAAAACCTGATTGAGGCAAAGGTGTGATACACCTATAATATTTTTCTATATAGTGCATTTGTATTGTGCAGCAGTTGTGTGTGGTTCTGCTGCAATACCACAGCTATACAGAGGGACAAACAGTATTGGATACTAATTGCAACTGGTTTGATATAGCAGTTGCCCCCCAAAAAACTGATTGAGGCAGGGGTGTGATATACCTATAATATACTTTCTATATAGAGCATTTGTATTGTGCAGCAGTTGTGTGCGGTTCTGCAGCGATACCGCAGCTATACAGAGGGACAAACGCTATTGGAACAACAAATTGTAACTAGTGTGATATAGCAGTTGCCCCTCTCAAAAAAACGGATTGAGGCAGAGTTGTAATATACCTATATTAATATACTTTCTATATAGTGCATTTGTATTGTGCAGCAGTTGTGTCCAGTTCTGCAGCGATAACGCAGCTATACAGAGGGACAAACGCTATAGGAGCAACTAATTACAACTGGTGTGATATACCAGTTGCCCCCAAAAAAAACTTATTGAGGTAGGGGTGTGATATACCTATAATATAGTTTCTATATAGTGCATTTGCATTGTGCAGCAGTTGTGTGCGGTACTGCTGCATTACCGCAGCTATACAGAGGGACAAACGATATTGGAACAACTAATTGCAACTGGTTTGATATAGCAGTTGCCCCCCCAAAAAAACAGATTGAGGCAGGGGTGTGATATACCTATAACATAATTTCAATATAGTGCTTTTGTATTGTGCAGCAGTTGTGTGCGATTCTGCTGCATTACCGCAGCTATACAGAGGGACAAACGCTATTGGAACAACTAATTGCAACTAGTGTGATATACCAGATGCCCCCCAAAAAAATTCATTCAGACAGGGGTGTGATATACCTATAATATAATTTCTATATAGTGCATTGTTATTGTGCAGCAGTTGTGTGCGGTTCTGCTGTGATACCACAGTTATACAGAGGGACAAACTCTATTGGATCAACTAATTGCAACTGGTGTGATATTGTAGTTGCCTCCCAAAAAACTTATTGAGGCAGGGGTGTAATATAACTATAATATACTTTCTATATAGTGCATTTGTATTGTGCAGCAGTTGTGTGCGGTTCTGCAGCGATACCGCAGCTATACAGAGGGACAAACGCTATTGGAACAACAAATTGTAACTAGTGTGATATAGCAGTTGCCCCCCTCAAAAAAAACGGATTGAGGCAGAGTTGTAATATACCTATATTAATATACTTTCTATATAGTGCATTTGTATTGTGCAGCAGTTGTGTCCAGTTCTGCAGCGATAACGCAGCTATACAGAGGGACAAACGCTATTGGAACAACTAATTGCAACTGGTGTGATATAGCAGTTTACTCCCCAAAAAACTTATTGAGGCAGGGGTGTGATATACCTACAATATAAATTCTATATGGTGCATTTGTATTGTGCAGCAGTTGTGTGCAGTTCTGCTGCGATACCGCAGCTATACAGAGGGACAAACTCTATTTAAACAACTAATTGCAACTGGTGTGATATACCAGTTGCTCCTCCAAAAAACTGATTGAGGCAGGGGTGTGATATACCTATAATATAATTTCAATATAGTGCATTTGTATCGTGCAGCAGTTGAGGGCGGTTCTGCTGAGATACCGCAGCTATACAGAGGGACAAACGCTATAGGAGCAACTAATTACAACTGGTGTGATATACCAGTTGCCCCCCAAAAAAACTTATTGAGGTAGGGGTGTGATATACCTATAATATAGTTTCTATATAGTGCATTTGCATTGTACAGCAGTTGTGTGCGGTACTGCTGCATTACCGCAGCTATACAGAGGGACAAACGGTATTTTAACAACTAATTGCAACTGGTTTTATATAGCAGTTGCCCCCCCCCAAAAAACTGATTAAGGCAGGGGTGTGATATACCTATAATATAATTTCAAAATAGTGCTTTTGTATTGTGCAGCAGTTGTGTGCGATTCAGCTGCATTACCGCAGCTATACAGAGGGGCAAACGCTATTGGAACAACTAATTGCAACTAGTGTGATATACCAGATGCCCCCCAAAAAAATTCATTCAGACAGGGGTGTGATATACCTATAATATAATTTCTATATAGTGCATTGTTATTGTGCAGCAGTTGTGTGCGGTTCTGCTGTGATACCACAGTTATACAGAGGGACAAACTCTATTGGATCAACTAATTGCAACTGGTGTGATATTGTAGTTGCCTCCCAAAAAAAACTGATTGAGGCAGGGGCGTGATATACCTATAATGTAATTTCTATATAGTGCATTGTTATTGTGCAGCAGTTGTGTGCGGTTCTGCTGCAATACCACATCTATACAGAGAAACAAACGGCATTGGAACAACTAATTGCAACTGGTTTGATATAGCTGTTGCCCCCCCAAAAAACTGATTGAGGCAGGCGTGTGATATACCTATAATATAATTTCTATATAGTGCATTTTTATTGTGCATCAGTTGTGTGCGGTTCTGCTGCAATACCACAGCTATACAGAGGGACAAACGGTATTGGAACAACTAATTGCAACTGGTTTGATATAGCAGTTGCCCCCCCAAAAAAACTGATTGAGGCAGGGGTGTGATATACCTATAATGTAATTTCAATATAGTGCATTTGTATTGTGCAGCAGTTGTGTGCGATTCTGCTGAGATACCGCAGCTATACAGAGGAACAAACGCTATAGGAGCAACTAATTGCAACTGGTGGAATATAGAAGTTTCCCAAAAAAAACTGATTAAGGCAGGGGTGTGATATACCTATAATATAATTTCTATATAGTGCATTTTTATTGTGCAGCAGTTGTGTGCGGTTCTGCTGCAATACCACAGCTATACAGAGGGACAAACGGTATTGGAACAACTAATTGCAACTGGTTTGATATAGCAGTTGCCCCCCCAAAAAAACTGATTGAGGCAGGGGTGTGATATACCTATAATATACTTTCAATATAGTGCATTTGTATTGTGCATCAGTTGTGTGCGGTTCTGCTGAGATACCGCAGCTATACAGAGGAACAAACGCTATAGGAGCAACTAATTGCAACTGGTGGAATATAGAAGTTTCCCCAAAAAAAACTGATTGAGGCAGGGGTGTGATATACCTATAATATATTTCTATATAGTGCATTTGTATTGTGTAGCAGTTGTTTGCGGTTCTGCTGAGATACCGCAGCTATACAGAGGGACAAACGCTATAGGAGCAACTAATTGCAACTGGTGTGATAGACCAGTTGCCCCCCAAAAAAATGTTTTGAGGTAGGGGTGTGATATACCTATAATATAGTTTCTATATAGTGCATTTGTATTGTGCAGCAGTTGTGTGCGGTTCTGCTGCATTACCGCAGCTATACAGAGGGACAAACGCTATTGGAACAACTAATTGCAACTAGTGTGATATACCAGATGCCCCCCAAAAAAAATCATTCAGACAGGGGTGTGATATACCTATAATATAATTTCTATATAGTGCATTGTTATTGTGCAGCAGTTGTGTTCGGTTCTGCTGCAATACCACATCTATACAGAGAAACAAACGGCATTGGAACAACTAATTGCAACTGGTTTGATATAGCAGTTGCCCCCCCAAAAAACTGATTGAGGCAGGGGTGTGATATACCTATAATATAATTTCTCTATATAGTGCATTTTTATTGTGCAGCAGTTGTGTGCGGTTCTGCTGCGATACCGCTGCTATACAGAGGGACAAACGCTATAGGAGCAACTAATTGCAACTGGTGGGATATAGAAGTTTCCCCTCAAAAAACTGATTGAGGCAGGGGTGTGATATACCTATAATATAATTTCTATATAGTGCATTTGTATTGTGTAGCAGTTGTTTGCGGTTCTGCTGAGATACCGCAGCTATACAGAGGGACAAACGCTATAAGAGCAAGTAATTGCAACTGGTGTGATAGACCAGTTGCCCCCCAAAAAAACGTATTGAGGTAGGGGTGTGATATACCTATAATATAGTTTCTATATAGTGCATTTGTATTGTGCAGCAGTTGTGTGCGGTTCTGCTGCATTACCGCAGCTATACAGAGGGACAAACGCTATTGGAACAACTAATTGCAACTAGTGTGATATACCAGATGCCCCCCAAAAAAATTCATTCAGACAGGGGTGTGATATACCTATAATATAATTTCTATATAGTGCATTGTTATTGTGCAGCAGTTGTGTGCGGTTCTGCTACAATACCACATCTTTACAGAGAAACAAACGGCATTGGAACAACTAATTGCAACTGGTAGTTGCCCCCCCAAAAAACTGATTGAGGCAGGGGTGTGATATACTTATAATATAATTTCTATATAGTGCATTTGTATTGTGTAGCAGTTGTTTGCGGTTCTGCTGAGATACCGCAGCTATACAGAGGGACAAACGCTATAGGAGCAACTAATTGCAACTGGTGTGATATACCAGATGCCCCCCAAAAAAACGTATTAAGGTAGGGGTGTGATATACCTATAATATAGTTTCTATATAGTGCATTGTTATTGTGCAGCAGTTGTGTGCGGTTCTGCTGTGATACCACAGTTATACAGAGGGACAAACGCTATTGGAACAACTAATTGCAACTAGTGTGATATTGTAGTTGCCTCCTAAAAAACTTATTGAGGCAGGGGTGTAATATACCTATAATATACTTTCTATATAGTGCATTTGTATTGTGCAGCAGTTGTGTGCGGTTATGCTGAGATACCGCAGCTATACAGAGGGACAAACGCTATTGGAACAACTAATTGCAACTGGTGTGATATACCAGTTGCCCTCCAAAAAAATTCATTCAGACAGGGGTGTGATATACCTATAATATAATTTCTATATAGTGCATTTTTATTGTGCAGCAGTTGTGTGCGGTTCTGCTGCAATACCACAGCTATACAGAGGGACAAACGGTATTGGAACAACTAATTGCAACTGGTTTGATATAGCAGTTGCCCCCCCAAAAAAACTGATTAAAACAGGGGTGTGATATACCTATAATATAATTTCAATATAGTGCATTTGTGTTGTGCAGCAGTTGTGTGCAGTTCTGCTGCATTACCGCAGCTATACAGAGGGACAAACGCTATTGGAACAACTAATTGCAACTAGTGTGATATACCAGTGTCCCCCCAAAAAACTGATTGAGGCAGGGGTGTGATATACCTATAATATAATTTCTATATAGTGCATTTTTATTGTGCAGCAGTTGTGTGCGGTTCTGCTGCGATACCGCTGCTATACAGAGGGACAAACACTATTGGAACAACTAATTGCAACTAGTGTGATATACCAGTTGCCCCCCAAAAACCTGATTGAGGCAGAGGTGTGATATACCCATAATATTTTTTCTATATAGTGCATTTGTATTGTGCAGCAGTTGTGTGCGGTTCTGCTGCAATACCCCATCTATACAGAGGGACAAACGGTATTGGAACAACTAATTGCAACTGGTTTGATATAGCAGTTGCCCCCCCAAAAAAACTGATTGAGGTAGGGGTGTGATATACCTATAATATACTTTCTATATAGTGCCTTTGTATTCTGCAGCAGTTGTGTGCCTTTATTAGACTCTCGCTACTGGTTCAAAATGGGGGTCTTTTTTAAAACCTTCTGATAGGGATAAAAAACTAAATTATTATGAAGACATCCTTTGTTGTCAGTTGGTCACTGTCTATGCGCGCCATCGCCCTTCCTCACAAATGTCTAACCAGGGGAAACTCTGAGCTCATGCTCGACTGCAATGATTGCTGGAGGGGGTTGGGGGCTAGATTCGCCCTACGGTCGTTTCGCGGCGAACTTTGATCGTTCGCGGTTCGCCAAACAGGTGAACATATGATGATGTCCGCCGACACCATATTATTTTACATTGTGCAGAACTTTGACCCAAGACACATCCATCAGGTGGGACATTACAGCCAATTGAGACGTTTCAGCACATGGACACACCCCCTACCCTATAAATAAACCGATCTTGCCACCATTTTACATTCAGTCTTTTGCCAATGTAGTGAGAGGTTGCTGTGTGGAGCAGGAACAGATTGTTAGGGTCACCAAACGCTAGCTAATAGGGCCACAAAAGTCCTTTTAAGGGATGGTATAGGTGTGCTTATCGATAGGTGTGACATATAGAAGAGTGTGATATACTTATTATATACTTTCTAACATAGAAAGTAAATTATAGTGCATTTGTATTGTGCAGCAGTTGTGTGCGGTTCTGCTGCGATACTGCAGCTATACAGAAGACAAACGCTTTTGAAACAACTCATTGCAACTGGTGTGATATACCAGTTGCCCTCTAAAAAAACTAATTGAGGCAGGGGTGTAATATACCTATAATATACTTTCTATATAGTGCATTTGTATTGTGCAGCAGTTGTGTGCGATTCTGCTGCAATACCGCAGCTATACAGAGGGACAAACTCTATTGGAACAACTAATTGCAACTGGTGTGATATACCAGTTGCCCTTTCAAAAAAACTGATTGAGGCAGGGGTGTGATATACCTATAATATTTTTTCTATATAGTGCATTTGTATTGTGCAGCAGTTGTGTGCGATTCTGCTGTAATACCGCAGCTATACAGAGGGACAAACTCTATTTGAGCAACTAATTGCAACTGATTTGATATACCAGTTGCCCTCAAAAAACCTGATTGAGGCAGAGGTGTGATACACCTATAATATTTTTCTATATAGTGCATTTGTATTGTGCAGCAGTTGTGTGCGGTTCTGCTGCAATACCACAGCTATACAGAGGGACAAACGGTATTGGAAACTAATTGCAACTGGTTTGATATAGCAGTTGCCCCCCAAAAAACTGATTGAGGCAGGGGTGTGATATACCTATAATATACTTTCTATATAGAGCATTTGTATTGTGCAGCAGTTGTGTGCAGTTCTGCAGCGATACCGCAGCTATACAGAGGGACAAACGCTATTGGAACAACAAATTGCAACAAGTGTGATATAGCAGTTTCCCTACTCAAAAAAACGTACTGAGGCAGGGGTGTAATATACCTATATTAATATACTTTCTATATAGTGCATTTGTATTGTGCAGCAGTTGTGTCCAGTTCTGCAGCGATAACGCAGCTATACAGAGGGACAAACGCTATTGGAACAACTAATTGCAACTGGTGTGATATAGCAGTTTCCCCCAAAAAAAACTTATTGAGGCAGGGGTGTGATAGACCTATAATATTTTTTCTATATAATGCATTTGTATTGTGCAGCAGTTGTGTGCGGTTCTGCTGCAATACCGCAGCTATAGAGAGGGACAAACGCTATTTGAGCAACTAATTGCAACTGATTTTATATACCAGTTGCCCCCAAAAAATCTGATTGAGGCAGAGGTGTGATACACCTATAATATTTTTCTATATAGTGCATTTGTATTGTGCAGCAGTTGTGTGCGGTTCTGCTGCAATACCACAACTATACAGAGGGACAAACGGTATTGGAAACTAATTGCAACTGGTTTGATATAGCAGTTGCCCCCCAAAAAACTGATTGAGGCAGGGGTGTGATATACCTATAATATAATTTCAATATAGTGCATTTGTATTGTGCAGCAGTTGTGTGCGGTTCTGCTGAGATACCGCAGCTATACAGAGTAACAAACGCTATAGGAGCAACTAATTGCAACTGGTGGGATATAGAAGTTTCCCCTCAAAAAAACTGATTGAGGCAGGGGTGTGATATACCTATAATATAATTTCTATATAGTGCATTTGTATTGTGTAGCAGTTGTGTGCGGTTCTGCTGCAATACCGCAGCTATACAGAGGGACAAATGCTATTTGAGCAACTAATTGCAACTCGTGCGATATAGCAGTTGCCCCCCAAAAAAACTGATTGAGGCAGGGGTGTGATATACCTATAATATAATTTCTATTTAGTGCATTTTTATTGTGCAGCAGTTGTGTGCGGTTCTGCTGCGATACCGCGGCTATACAGAGGGACAAACACTATTGGAACAACTAATTGCAACTAGTGTGATATATCAGTTGCCCCCCAAAATCCTGATTGAGGCAGAGGTGTGATATACCCATAATATTTTTTCTATATAGTGCATTTGTATTGTGCAGCAGTTGTATGCGGTTCTGCTGCAATACCACAGCTATACAGAGGGACAAACGGTATTGGAACAACTAATTGCAACTGGTTTTATTTAGCAGTTGCCCCCTTAAAAAAACTGATTGAGGCAGGGGTGTGATATACCTATAATATACTTTCTATATAGAGCAATTGTATTGTGCAGCAGTTGTGTGCGGTTCTGCAGCGATACCGCAGCTATACAGAGGGACAAACGCTATTGGAACAACAAATTGTAACTAGTGTGATATAGCAGTTGCCCCCCTCAAAAAAACGGATTGAGGCAGAGTTGTAATATACCTATATTAATATACTTTCTATATAGTGCATTTGTATTGTGCAGCAGTTGTGTCCAGTTCTGCAGCGATAACGCAGCTATACAGAGGGACAAACGCTATTGGAACAACTAATTGCAACTGGTGTGATATAGCAGTTTCCTCCCCAAAAAACTTATTGAGGCAGGGGTGTGATATACCTACAATATAAATTCTATATGGTGCATTTGTATTGTGCAGCAGTTGTGTGCGGTTCTGCTGCGATACCGCAGCTATACAGAGGGACAAACTCTATTTAAACAACTAATTGCAACTGGTGTGATATACCAGTTGCTCCTCCAAAAAACTGATTGAGGCAGGGGTGTGATATACTTATAATATAATTTCAATATAGTGCATTTGTATCATGCAGCAGTTGTGTGCGGTTCTGCTGAGATACCGCAGCTATACAGAGGGACAAACGATATTGGAACAACTAATTGCAACTGGTTTGATATAGCAGTTGCCCCCCCAAAAAAACAGATTGAGGCAGGGGTGTGATATACCTATAATATAATTTCAATATAGTGCTTTTGTATTGTGCAGCAGTTGTGTGCGATTCTGCTGCATTACCGCAGCTATACAGAGGGACAAACGCTATTGGAACAACTAATTGCAACTAGTGTGATATACCAGATGCCCCCCAAAAAAATTCATTCAGACAGGGGTGTGATATACCTATAATATAATTTCTATATAGTGCATTGTTATTGTGCAGCAGTTGTGTGCGATTCTGCTGCATTACCGCAGCTATACAGAGGGACAAACTCTATTGGATCAACTAATTGCAACTGGTGTGATATTGTAGTTGCCTCCCAAAAAAAACTGATTGAGGCAGGGGTGTGATATACCTATAATGTAATTTCTATATAGTGCATTGTTATTGTGCAGCAGTTGTGTGTGGTTCTGCTGCAATACCACATCTATACCGAGAAACAAACGGCATTGGAACAACTAATTGCAACTGGTTTGATATAGCTGTTGCCCCCCCAAAAAACTGATTGAGGCAGGGGTGTGATATACCTATAATATAATTTCTATATAGTGCATTTGTATTGTGTAGCACTTGTTTGCGTGTCTGCTGAGATACCGCAGCTATACAGAGGGACAAACGCTATAGGAGCAACTAATTGCAACTGGTGTGATAGACCAGTTGCCCCCCAAAAAAACGTATTGAGGTAGGTTTGTGATATACCTATAATATATTGTGCAGCAGTTACCGCAGCTATACAGAGGGACAAACGCTATTGGAACAACTAATTGCAACTAGTGTGATATACCAGTGTCCCCCCAAAAAACTGATTGAGGCAGGGGTGTGATATACCTATAATATAATTTCTATATAGTGCATTTTTATTGTGCAGCAGTTGTGTGCGGTTCTGCTGCGATACCGCTGCTATACAGAGGGACAAACACTATTGGAACAACTAATTGCAACTAGTGTGATATACCAGTTGCCCCCCAAAAACCTGATTGAGGCAGAGGTGTGATATACCCATAATATTTTTTCTATATAGTGCATTTGTATTGTGCAGCAGTTGTGTGCGGTTCTGCTGCAATACCCCATCTATACAGAGGGACAAACGGTATTGGAACAACTAATTGCAACTGGTTTGATATAGCAGTTGCCCCCCCAAAAAAACTGATTGAGGTAGGGGTGTGATATACCTATAATATACTTTCTATATAGTGCCTTTGTATTCTGCAGCAGTTGTGTGCCTTTATTAGACTCTCGCTACTGGTTCAAAATGGGGGTCTTTTTTAAAACCTTCTGATAGGGATAAAAAACTAAATTATTATGAAGACATCCTTTGTTGTCAGTTGGTCACTGTCTATGCGCGCCATCGCCCTTCCTCACAAATGTCTAACCAGGGGAAACTCTGAGCTCATGCTCGACTGCAATGATTGCTGGAGGGGGTTGGGGGCTATAATTCGCCCTACGGTCGTTTCGCGGCGAACTTTGATCGTTCGCGGTTCGCCAAACAGGTGAACATATGATGATGTCCGCCGACACCATATTATTTTACATTGTGCAGAACTTTGACCCAAGACACATCCATCAGGTGGGACATTACAGCCAATTGAGACGTTTCAGCACATGGACACACCCCCTACCCTATAAATAAACCGATCTTGCCACCATTTTACATTCAGTCTTTTGCCAGTGTAGTGAGAGGTTGCTGTGTGGAGCAGGAACAGATTGTTAGGGTCACCAAACGCTAGCTAATAGGGCCACAAAAGTCCTTTTAAGGGATGGTATAGGTGTGCTTATCGATAGGTGTGACATATAGAAGAGTGTGATATACTTATTATATACTTTCTAACATAGAAAGTAAATTACAGTGGGGGAAATAATTATTTGACCCCTCACTGATTTTGTAAGTTTGTCCAATGACAAAGAAATGAAAAGTCTCAGAACAGTATCATTTCAATGGTAGGTTTATTGTAACAGTGGCAGATAGCACATCAAAAGGAAAATCGAAAAAATAACTTTAAATAAAAGATAGCAACTGATTTGCATTTCATTGAGTGAAATAAGTATTTGAACCCCTACCAACCATTAAGAGTTCTGGCTCCCACAGAGTGGTTAGACACTTCTACTCAATTAGTCACCCTCATTAAGGACACCTGTCTTAACTAGTCACCTGTATAAAAGACACCTGTCCACAGAATCAATCAATCAAGCAGACTCCAAACTCTCCAACATGGGAAAGACCAAAGAGCTGTCCAAGGATGTCAGAGACAAAATTGTAGACCTGCACAAGGCTGGAATGGGCTACAAAACCATTAGCAAGAAGCTGGGAGAGAAGGTGACAACTGTTGGTGCGATTGTTCGAAAATGGAAGGAGCACAAAATGACCATCAATCGACCTCGCTCTGGGGCTCCACGCAAGATCTCACCTCGTGGGGTGTCAATGGTTCTGAGAAAGGTGAAAAAGCATCCTAGAACTACACGGGAGGAGTTAGTTAATGACCTCAAATTAGCAGGGACCACAGTCACCAAGAAAACCATTGGAAACACATTACACCGCAATGGATTAAAATCCTGCAGGGCTCGCAAGGTCCCCCTGCTCAGGAAGGCACATGTGCAGGCCCGTCTGAAGTTTGCCAATGAACACCTGAATGATTCAGAGAGTGACTGGGAGAAGGTGCTGTGGTCTGATGAGACCAAAATAGAGCTCTTTGGCATTAACTCAACTCGCTGTGTTTGGAGGAAGAAAAATGCTGCCTATGACCCCCAAAACACCGTCCCCACCGTCAAGCATGGGGGTGGAAACATTTTGCTTTGGGGGTGTTTTTCTGCTAAGGGCACAGGACAACTTATTCGCATAAACAGGAAAATGGACGGAGCCATGTATCGTGAAATCCTGAGCGACAACCTCCTTCCCTCTGCCAGGAAACTGAAAATGGGTCGTGGATGGGTGTTCCAGCACGACAATGACCCAAAACATACAGCAAAGGCAACAAAGGAGTGGCTCAAGAAGAAGCACATTAAGGTCATGGAGTGGCCTAGTCAGTCTCCGGACCTTAATCCAATCGAAAACCTATGGAGGGAGCTCAAGCTCAGAGTTGCACAGAGACAGCCTCGAAACCTTAGGGATTTAGAGATGATCTGCAAAGAGGAGTGGACCAACATTCCTCCTAAAATGTGCGCAAACTTGGTCATCAATTACAAGAAACGTTTGACCTCTGTGCTTGCAAACAAGGGTTTTTCCACCAAGTATTAAGTCTTTTTTTGTTA
Source organism: Bufo bufo (assembly GCF_905171765.1). Lineage (NCBI taxonomy): Eukaryota > Metazoa > Chordata > Amphibia > Anura > Bufonidae > Bufo > Bufo bufo. The sequence goes on along the minus strand of NC_053389.1, from coordinate 624,979,095 downwards.
GAGGGTTCAAATACTTATTTCACTCAATGAAATGCAAATCAGTTGCTATCTTTTATTTAAAGTTATTTTTTCGATTTTCCTTTTGATGTGCTATCTGCCACTGTTACAATAAACATACCATTGAAATGATACTGTTCTGAGACTTTTCATTTCTTTGTCATTGGACAAACTTACAAAATCAGTGAGGGGTCAAATAATTATTTCCCCCACTGTATAGTGCATTTGTATTGTGCAGCAGTTGTGTGCGGTTCTGCTGCGATACTGCAGCTATACAGAAGACAAACGCTTTTGAAACAACTCATTGCAACTGGTGTGATATACCAGTTGCCCTCTAAAAAAACTAATTGAGGCAGGGGTGTAATATACCTATAATATACTTTCTATATAGTGCATTTGTATTGTGCAGCAGTTGTGTGCGATTCTGCTGCAATACCGCAGCTATACAGAGGGACAAACTCTATTGGAACAACTAATTGCAACTGGTGTGATATACCAGTTGCCCTTTCAAAAAAACTGATTGAGGTAGGGGTGTGATATACCTATAATATTTTTTCTATATAGTGCATTTGTATTGTGCAGCAGTTGTGTGCGATTCTGCTGTAATACCGCAGCTATACAGAGGGACAAACTCTATTTGAGCAACTAATTGCAACTGATTTGATATACCAGTTGCCCTCAAAAAACCTGATTGAGGCAGAGGTGTGATACACCTATAATATTTTTCTATATAGTGCATTTGTATTGTGCAGCAGTTGTGTGCGGTTCTGCTGCAATACCACAGCTATACAGAGGGACAAACGGTATTGGAAACTAATTGCAACTGGTTTGATATAGCAGTTGCCCCCCAAAAAACTGATTGAGGCAGGGGTGTGATATACCTATAATATACTTTCTATATAGAGCATTTGTATTGTGCAGCAGTTGTGTGCAGTTCTGCAGCGATACCGCAGCTATACAGAGGGACAAACGCTATTGGAACAACAAATTGCAACAAGTGTGATATAGCAGTTTCCCTACTCAAAAAAACGTACTGAGGCAGGGGTGTAATATACCTATATTAATATACTTTCTATATAGTGCATTTGTATTGTGCAGCAGTTGTGTCCAGTTCTGCAGCGATAACGCAGCTATACAGAGGGACAAACGCTATTGGAACAACTAATTGCAACTGGTGTGATATAGCAGTTTCCCCCAAAAAAAACTTATTGAGGCAGGGGTGTGATAGACCTATAATATTTTTTCTATATAATGCATTTGTATTGTGCAGCAGTTGTGTGCGGTTCTGCTGCAATACCGCAGCTATACAGAGGGACAAACGCTATTTGAGCAACTAATTGCAACTGATTTTATATACCAGTTGCCCCCAAAAAATCTGATTGAGGCAGAGGTGTGATACACCTATAATATAATTTCTATATAGTGCATTTGTATTGTGCAGCAGTTGTGTGCGGTTCTGCTGCAATACCACAACTATACAGAGGGACAAACGGTATTGGAAACTAATTGCAACTGGTTTGATATAGCAGTTGCCCCCCAAAAAACTGATTGAGGCAGGGGTGTGATATACCTATAATATAATTTCAATATAGTGCATTTGTATTGTGCAGCAGTTGTGTGCGGTTCTGCTGAGATACCGCAGCTATACAGAGGAACAAACGCTATAGGAGCAACTAATTGCAACTGGTGGGATATAGAAGTTTCCCCTCAAAAAAACTGATTGAGGCAGGGGTGTGATATACCTATAATATAATTTCTATATAGTGCATTTGTATTGTGCAGCAGTTGTGTGCGGTTCTGCTGAGATACCGCAGCTATACAGAGGGACAAAAGCTATAGGAGCAACTAATTGCAACTGGTGTGATATACCAGTTGCCCCCCAAAAAAACTTATTGAGGTAGTGGTGTGATATACCTATAATATAGTTTCTATATAGTGCATTTGTATTGTGCAGCAGTTGTGTGCGATTCTGCTGCATTACCGCAGCTATACATAGGGACAAACGCTATTGGAACAACTAATTGCAACTAGTGTGATATACCAGATGCCCCCCAAAAAAATTCATTCAGACAGGGGTGTGATATACCTATAATATAATTTCTATATAGTGCATTGTTATTGTGCAGCAGTTGTGTGCGGTTCTGCTGTGATACCACAGTTATACAGAGGGACAAACTCTATTGGATCAACTAATTGCAACTGGTGTGATATTGAAGTTGCCTCCTAAAAAAACTTATTGAGGCAGGGGTGTAATATACCTATAATGTACTTTCTATATAGTGCATTTGTATTGTGCAGCAGTTGTGTGCGGTTATGCTGAGATACCGCAGCTATACAGAGGGACAAACGCTATTGGAACAACTAATTGCAACTGGTGTAATATACCAGTTGCCCCCCAAAAAAATTCATTCAGACAGGGACGTGATATACCTATAATATAATTTCTATATAGTTCATTGTTATTGTGCAGCAGTTGTGTGCGGTTCTGCTGCAATACCACATCTATACAGAGAAACAAACGGCATTGGAACAACTAATTGCAACTGGTTTGATATAGCAGTTGCCCACCCAAAAAACTGATTGAGGCAGGGGTGTGATATACCTATAATATAATTTCTATATAGTGCATTTTTATTGTGCAGCAGTTGTGTGAGGTTCTGCTGCGATATCGCAGCTATACAGAGGGACAAACGCTATTGGAACAACCAATTGCAACTAGTGTGATATACCAGATGCCCCCCAAAAAAATTCATTCAGACAAGGGTGTGATATACCTATAATATAATTTCTATATAGTGCATTTTTATTGTGCAGCAGTTGTGTGCTTTTCTGCTGCAATACCACATCTATACAGAGAAACAAACGGCATTGGAACAATTAATTGCAACTGGTTTTATATACCAGTTGCCCCCCAAAAAAACTGATTGAGGCAGGGGTGTGATATACCTATAATATAATTTCTATATAGTGCATTTTTATTGTGCAGCAGCTGTCTGCGGTTCTGCTGCAATACCACAGCTATACAGAGGGACAAACAGTATTAGAACAACTAATTGCAACTGGTTTGATATAGCAGTTGCCCCCCCAAAAAAACTGATTGAGGCACGGGTGTGATATACCTATAATATAATTTCAATATAGTGCATTTGTATTGTGCAGCAGTTGTGTGTGGTTCTGCTGAGATACCGCAGCTATACAGAGGAACAAACGCTATAGGAGCAACTAATTGCAACTGGTGGGATATAGAAGTTTCCCCTCAAAAAACTGATTGAGGCAGGGGTGTGATATACCTATAATATAATTTCTATATAGTGCATTTGTATTGTGTAGCACTTGTTTGCGTGCCTGCTGAGATACCGCAGCTATACAGAGGGACAAACGCTATAGGAGCAACTAATTGCAACTGGTGTGATAGACCAGTTGCCCCCCAAAAAAACGTATTGAGGTAGGTTTGTGATATACCTATAATATAGTTTCTATATAGTGCATTTGTATTGTGCAGCAGTTGTGTGCGGTACTGCTGCATTACCGCAGCTATACAGAGGGACAAACGCTATTTGAACAACTAATTGCAACTAGTGTGATATACCAGATGCCCCCCCAAAAAAATCATTCAGACAGGGGTGTGATATATATCTATAATATAATTTCTATATAGTGCATTGTTATTGTGCAGCAGTTGTGTGCGGTTCTGCTGCAATACCACATCTATACAGAGAAACAAACGGCATTGGAACAACTAATTGCAACTGGTTTGATATAGCAGTTGCCCCCCCAAAAAACGTATTGAGGCAGGGGTGTGATATACCTATAATATAATTTCTATATAGTGCATTTTTATTGTGCAGCAGTTGTGTGCGGTTCTGCTGCGATACCGCTGCTATACAGAGGGACAAACACTATTGGAACAACTAATTGCAACTAGTGTGATATACCAGTTGCCCCCCAAAAACCTGATTGAGGCAAAGGTGTGATATACCCATAATATTTTTTCTATATAGTGCATTTGTATTGTGCAGCAGTTGTGTGCGGTTCTGCTGCAATACCACAGCTATACAGAGGGACAAACGGTATTGGAACAACTAATTGCAACTGGTTTGATATAGCAGTTGCCCCCCTAAAAAAAACTGATTGAGGCAGGGGTGTGATATACCTATAATATACTTTCTATATTTTGCCTTTGTATTCTGCAGCAGTTGTGTGCCTTTCTGCTGCAATACCACAGCTATACAGATGGACAAACACTATTGGAACAACTAATTGCAACTAGTGTGATATAGCAGTTGCCTCCCCCAAAAAACTGATTGAGGCAGGGGTGTGATATACCTATAATATACTTTCTCTATAGTGCATTTGTATTGTGCAGCAGTTGTGTGCGGTTCTGCTTCAATACCGCAGCTATACAGATGGACAAACGCTATTGGAACAACTAATTGCAACTGGTGGGATATAGCAGTTGCCCCCCAAAAAATCTTTTTGATGCAGGGGTGTGATATACAGTACAGACCAAAAGTTTGGACACACCTTCTCATTCAAAGAGTTTTCTTTATTTTCATGACTATGAAGGCATCAAAACTATGAATTAACACATGTGGAATTATATACATAACAAACAAGTGTGAAACAACTGAAAATATGTCATATTCTAGGTTCTTCTAAGTAGCCACCTTTTGCTTTGATCACTGCTTTGCACTCTCTTGGCATTCTCTTGATGAGCTTCAAGAGGTAGTCACCTGAAATGGTCTTCCAACAGTCTTGAAGGAGTTCCCAGAGATGCTTAGCACTTGTTGGCCCTTTTGCCTTCACTCTGCGGTCCAGCTCACCCCAAACCATCATGATTGGGTTCAGGTCTGGTGACTGTGGAGGCCAGGTCATCTGGCGCAGCACCCCATCACTCTCCTTCATGGTCAAATAGCCCTTACTTTCAAAGTTTTCCCAATTTTTTCGGCTGACTGACTGACCTTCATTTCTTAAAGTAATGATGGCCACTCGTTTTTCTTTACTTAGCTGCTTTTTTCTTGCCATAATACAAATTCTAACAGTCTATTCAGTAGGACTATCAGCTGTGTATCCACCTGACTTCTCCTCATTGCAACTGATGGTCCCAACCCCATTTATAAGGCAAGAAATCCCACTTATTAAACCTGACAGGGAACACCTGTGAAGTGAAAACCATTTCAGGGGACTATTTCTTGAAGCTCATCAACAGAATGCCAAGAGTGTGCAAAGCAGTAATCAAAGCAAAAGGTGGCTTCTTTGAAGAACCTAGAATATGACATATTTTCAGTTGTTTCACACTTGTTTGTCATGTATATAATTCCACATGTGTTAATTCATAGTTTTGATGCCTTCAGTGTGAATCTACAATTTTTATAGTCATGAAAATAAAGAAAACTCTTTGAATGAGAAGGTGTGTCCAAACTTGTGGTCTGTACTGTATATTTTTTTAAATGTAATCTACTGTGACACCAGATATGAGTTGCGCTAGTGACACTATGCACTTGCAGGGCCTGAAACACACACACACGTGCAGGCAACTGATTGCTATTATTTTACAGTCAAATATTTTTTATTTTATTTAAATGTAATCTACTGTGACACCAGATATGAGTTGCACTGGTGTGACACTGTGCACTGGCAGGGCCTGAAACACACACGTGCAGGCAACTGACTGCTATTATTTTACAGTCCAAAATTTTTTATATTTTTTTTATGTAATCTACTGTGACACCAGATATGAGTTGCACTGGTGATACTGTGCACTTGCAGGGCATGAAACACACACGCGTGCAGGCAACTGACTGCTATTATATTACAGTCAAAAAAGTTTTTTTTTAAATGCAAGCTACTGTGACAGCAGATATAAGTGGTGGCACTGGTCAAGTGGGCACAGTATACGCTGTGAGCCTGACACACATGCTGGCAGGCAACTGCAATTAGATTACACAGGGGGGAAAAAAGCAGACTGATGTACTAGCCCTAAAAAGGGCTTTTTGGGGTGCTGTCCTTACAGCAGAGATCAGATGAGTCTTTTAGGACTGTAGTGGACACTGAATACACTAGCCTAGCTATCGATTTCCCTATTAAATCAGCAGCAGCTACACTGTCCCTCCTCTCACTAAGAATGCAGCTTCCGAATGAATCTAAAATGGATTCTGTCCAGGAGGTGGGAGGGTCTGGGATGGAGGGTCTGCTGCTGATTGGCTGGAATGTGTCTGCTGACTGTGAGGTACAGGGTCAAAGTTTACTCAATGATGACGAATAGGGGGGCAGACCGAACATCGCATATGTTCGCCCGCCGCGGCGAACGCGAACAAGCTATGTTCGCCGGGAACTGTTCGCTCTATTTAGGACGAGCATTCTCGTCCATGGACGTTAAGGAGTTAAAAGAACCTTTTCTTTTTCGGGACTACTTTATTGGCGCTGCCTCCATGTCCTCATTTTGTTCCACTAAAATATCATTGGGACACCTGCAGGGGAGCGCTTTGCTGAAGGATGATGAAGGTTTATTTTTTTTGTTTTGCTACGGGTTAGCTAGGAATGTTGGTGGCCTGCAAGATGATGACCGCCCCCATATATGTGACCTGCCTGTCATTCTGATAAACAGTAACTGTTTCGCTACGAGAAAGGAAAAGCTAGGAATGTTGCTGCACTGCACAGTGATGTACACCAGGATACATTCTCGCTAAAGTTTAACTGCAGGCCGGGATAGACCTGAATTAATGCGCTTCGTGACGATTTCATTCGGAATTAAGTAAATTTTGGGGGGGAAATTTGGCGCAGTGAACAAATCAAATTTTTTGAAAACTTCGCTCATTAACTTCAATGGGACAGCTGATCAGTGGAAGTGCAGGTGAGTTGAAGTGAGTTATCACCAAAGTCTTGCAGGACATCGATGAATAACTGTCACGGACGTACCGTCAACAGTGAGTGGAAGGAGATCTGTGAGACTGGCAGCAAGTTGTTTGATCTGACTGGTTTTCCTTGTGGATCAATAGGTGTTTGTGTTGTGTCTGGTGATGGCCAAACCCCTTGCCTCCAGGTGTTGCTTAGGTGGTCATTTAACCTTCCTTATTTATAGTTGCTTCTCCCGCTATGCTGTTCGGTTTATATCTTCTGTGCCTGTGGATTGTTTGTGGTTGGATCTCAGCTGAGTTCCTGGTGCTTCGATAGCCTCTTTGAAGTTACGTCTTTCTTTTCCCTTTTGTATTTTGTTTGGGTTCTGTGTGTTGCTTTTCCCTATTGATTGTATTAGGCCTGAAGTAGACTCCTGTTCGTCCTTCCTTTTGGAACAGGTAGTATCGTCCCTGCCATTAGTACCAGGGTCCTATAGGGCTAGATAAGACTCTAGGTATTCCTGCGTATGAACTCACCTACCTTTGGGGTCTGTTCATACTGGTAGTGAGTCAGGATTTTGGTTAGGGTTTTTGCTAGGAGGTGTCCATCTTCCTTCCCTAGTTCTCAGGCCTGATTCCCTTTTTTCCCCTTCCCTGCTTTGTTTGGTGTGGTGTTTCCCTCCCACCGAAACATGACAATAACTTTGGGATTTTAAAACTTGGTTCCAAAGTGAGAAGCCAACTTCGGATACCTATTTTAAAATGTTTTTTCAATTTTAATAATAAAATACCGAAGTTATTCACCAAAATCCAGCGATAAACTTCAAGGATAACTCATTTTGCCTCACTGGAGCGCATACATTTTAATGCTATGTTGAGACGGATCTCCGTACAGTATTAAAATGAATTTTGTAGCGATGCGACTTCAGTTCTTGGATCTGAAGCTCACTTCACTTATCCCTAAAAGTCTATGTATATAAAATCTCTGGTCTTTTTGTATACATGCCCTCATACTTTCTAAATATTAGGCTAAACTTTGTGTCTCACAGTGCTGTACCTCACAGTGCTGTACACCTAGCTTCCTGATGGTAATGCTGAGCAATCTACCTGCAGATATTATTTTGAATCAGCTACTTATGTATTATAAATAACCTATAACTGACCTATAAGGGCCACATAGACACTACTATATCACCTATCAGAAAAATGTGTATGCCCAGATCATCAAATAGTCAAAACTAAGTATATAGTTAAAAAAATATATATCTTTATTACTATCACATGAAAGTATTAAAAAACATTTAGAAATCCACACAGTACATGAAGAAGGGACAACTAGAAAGGGGCTGGCCAAATTTCATACTCTGTACATATCAGTAGTCATTTCCTCTATTGGTGACATAACATTATATAGGTAGTACAGGGCATTTATATCAGAGGTATAGCATACATATTGTGAATACAAAAGCACAATTGGCTATAGTATACTTATCGGACCACCTGAATATAAAAAAAGGCCCATTAACCACAAGAGGTAAGTATCAATTACATAAAATGCATTATATTGATGATACAGGGCATTTGTATCAGGGGTATAACATACATATCATAAGTACAAGAGCATAGATAGCTAAAATATAAAATATAGCTTTGGACATATTATGTATTGCGAGACAGTCGGGTGGATTTTGGTATCCCTAAGGATGGATATGCACCTGCACTTTATGTAATTTATACTTACCTTTTGTGGTGAATGAGCTTTTTTTATAGGAGGTTTTACAAGTATATTTTAGCTATCTATGCTCTTGTACTTATGATATGTATGTTATACCCCTGATACAAGTGCCCTGTATCATCAATATAATGCATTTTATGTAATCGATACTTACCTCTTGTGGTTAATGAGCCTTTTTTTTATATTCAAGTAGGACCGATAAGTATACTATAGCCATTTGTGCTTTTGTACTCACGATATGTATGCTATACCCCTGATATAAATGCCCTGTACTACCTATATAATGTTATGTCACCAATAGAGGAAATGACTACTGATATGTACAGAGTATGAAATTTTGCCAGCCCCTTTCCTATTGTCCCTTTTTCATGTACTGTGTGGATTTCTATTTTTTTTTTAATACTTTCAAGTGCTATGAATTATAAAGCAAAGTGCAACTTAATGTTAATAATAATAACTTGTGTGATTGAGGCTCAATACAAAAAAAAAACTTATATTTTAAAATGAAGGGAGAAATAAGAGCCACATATATGATCACTACTGTTCATCTGAGATGTCAGTAAATGAGAATAGAATATGGCTCTACTTCAAAATAACCAAATACCGCTAAAATACTCAGTAGTGTACATGTGCAGTGCTAATATCTATAAGTGGTAAATAAAATGATCTGATGTATTTGGATTACTCTTCTATCAGTGTATTCAGGAAAGTTTGGAGAGTTTTTATGTGTTTTTCTTTCTGGTGATTAATATTGCATTATTTATTATTCACAGAATCGATGGTGGTAAAGAAAGCAAATTATATTCAAACACCACAGCAAAACGTGCTTTATTCTTGAAGAAATATATGATTCAGAAACTGTTAGTCAGTCGTCCTTAACAAATAAGAAGACTGAAGTAGCTTCCATCAATCTAATGCACCGTGACGAATCTGGTGGCTTTGTGCCTAGGTGATCACTGCACATCTACTAACTTTACAACTACTATTTTACTTTCCATGTTATTTGTTCCAATTACATCCTAATCACCACTTGTATGAATAAAATGGAATCATTAAACAGAAGTAATGGGGGTCTATTGACAGGAACACCATACTGGAATAATGATACCATATTGTTTAAACCGGTATTCAATATGATGATCACCCCAATTATCTTAGTCATGTCAGTGTTTGGAATGATTGGCAATGGTATTGTGATCTGGTATCTCTCATTTAAGATTAGGAAAACCAATTCATCCATCTATATCTTTAACCTTGCTGTGGCTGATGCAGCATTTATGCTATTCATGTTAGTATTTCATATGTTTTCATTGGTTTTTGCCCTGATACCACACTTGGAACCACAATATGAGGATGAACATGTTATTAACTTGATAGGTGTAATAAATCTAGCTTGTATCTTTGTCTACAACACTAGCCTGTGTCTTCTAGCAGCTATAAGTATAGAGAGATGTCTATCTGTTGTCTTTCCCATATGGTATCACTGTAACAGACCTAGGCACACATCCTCAATCGTATGTGCTCTTATATGGATCACTTCTTGTACTCTTAGCGCACTCGAGTTTGCATTTTGTTATAATATTACCTACAACAGTAGAGGTATACTTAAGGAGTCCAGTCAGGAATGCAAAACCACCTTCATTATTATTTGTATTTTTAGTTTTGCAATTTTTATACCTTCCATGACAGTTTCAAGTTTTATTCTGCTTATCAAAGTACGGACAAGTTCTCATCAACGACAACCAAAGAAGTTATATGCGGTCATCACACTTACAGTCTTTTTTTTCCTAGTGTTTGGAATGCCCATGAGAGTATTATTGCTTGCATGGTACAAGCACCATACCATGCCATCCTTCCCCATCATGGACCTTTTTTGTCTGTTTTGTTCTATTAACAGTAGCATAAACCCAATTATTTACTTTATGGTAGGACGCCATGGCCAAAATGGAAAAATTACACTCCTGTCAATTCTTCAGGCAGTTTTTCGAGATGAATGGAATCAGTTACAGAGGGAACAAAGAAAGCCAATACAAGAGACCGTGACATGACTTTTTAATTTCTTAAGATGGACTGCATATACTGTAAAATGACAAGTGGTTGTGTAATTGTATTTAAATGAAATGTATAAATTGTTTTAATTAAAATATACAGTGTTAACAATTGAACTGAGAAGGCTTTGTTCACATCTGCGTTGGATTCACAGCTCTCTCACAGATACCATGATTCACAATTTTTCTAGTAAAATACTAGGCCTAATACTACTGGAAACCTAGCAGACCCCATTTTATTCAGTGTGGTTTGTTCAGCTCTGTTTGTGCCCATCAGACACTGGAACTGAAGTTTCTGTTACTTTCATTGTACTGCTTCTATAATGGAGCAGAGGAAGGCATACAAAGTGCAGAAGTTTTGGAAGACAACTTGCAGCGACCGGGCTGCAGTGGCGATATGTGAAATACGGTGGGCCGATAGGGGTAGTAGTAGTTTTACTCACAGTTCTGTAGCGCTCCCTGGCGTGCAGTGTAGGAAAGGTCAGCACCAGTTCCTTCGGGGCACACTCTGGTGTACAGGAATTCCCGCCAGATGGTGGTTGAGGTGCCATGGAGGCAGGGTCCCTGTTGTTCGTGACGCAGCACTGTAAGGTGAAATGAGAGACAGTGCTGAACAGTGGCATACATAGAGAAGTAAGGGCCCCATAGCAAGGACCAAACCGGGCCCCCACACAGGACAGAAGGGTTTCTGCTTAACCCTTTTCAATGACCCTTGGGGCATTTTTTCCACTGCCTCATTTGCTAAAAATTGTTCCTTTAGAGGGTAGAGTCCTAACCAAGTTTCACCACCAGTAGAAGAGGAGATGATCCCAACTAAGACTGGGCCCCCTCTTGCCCTGGGCCCCATAGCAGTCGCATTGTCTGCCGCTATGATAGTTACGTCCATAGTGCCAAATAAGGAGAGAGTCAGGAGATAATCAAACTGGAATTTTACTTGAATAATTGCCTTGAGGTAGTTAGCATCCACACAAATAATGCCTTGGTTCACAAAATAATGCTGAGCTGCAACTCCAGACAAGAGGCTTGGTGGGGCAGTTTTAGACAGGTTCCAGCTTGACTTGAGTAAGAGAGTGATACTTCCTTGGTTCTGGTCTTGCTCTGATAACCCAGTCTTTCAGTACTTGGATCTCTGACTAGAATTTGACAACTAACAGGACGGTCTCCCTAGCGGCAGGCATCAGACTTCTGCTCCATTATTTGCACTGGTTGCTTCGATACAATAAGTCCACTTCGTCTCTAGATTCTGGAAAGTGGCACTACAAAAAGGGATCCAGTAACCATTGGACTTGGTTTCCTATATATCTTGCCCCACTGGAGAGTGCCCAGGGGCACACAGCAGAAGCTCCATGCTCTCCTCTCCTTCACTAAGCTCTCATCTGACTTCCTGTGACTGACCTGTTCTATATATGTGATGTTATAGCATCACCTTGTGGTGACTGGGTGTAATGCAACTACCAGCCTGTTGTAGGGAATTTGCAGCCTAATACATAAGAAATGCAATGGCATAAGATGACATACATGAGATTTAAGGGGCCCACTACCCACACGGAGTGGGACACTGCACACTTTTTCTGTGTGTTAGGAATTGGCTATAATATATAGCGAAGGCTTAAAGGGGTTATCCCATCTTAGACAATGGGGGCATATCGCTAGGTATCGCTGATAGGTGAGGTTCCCACCGCTGGGACCCGCACCTACAAGGAGAACGGTGCGGAGAAAGTGGAGGAGGGCACACTGCGCATGCGCAGCCGCCCTCCATTCATTTCTATGGAGCCGCCAAAAATAGCCGAGCGCTGGCTCGGCTATTTCCGTCGGCCCCATAGAAATGAATGGGAGCGGTGGCCGCGCATGCACGGTGCACTCCCACTCACTTCAATGGGAGAGGCGGGGAGCTGCGCCTGGCGGTGGACGGACCTCGGGAAACCGGAGGTCCTCCAACCACAACTTCTCCCGGCTCCGTTCTACTTGTAGGTATGCCCCCATTGTCTAAGATGGGATAACCCCTTTAAAGTGGTATTCCGATTTCCTATCCTCCGGGTAGGTCATCAATTTCAGAATGATGGAGGTCCAACTCATCTGTCGTATTGAAGTGAATGGGAGAGGAAGCTGTAATTAAACTGCTCTACTACTTCAATGTAGATTGCAAGCAGGTGAACATTAAAAAGAATGCAACTCTCACATTAGCACCACAGCCTCTTCAAACAGCTGATGGGCAGAGCGCGATTCAGACCCCTAGCAATCTGATATTGATGACCTATCCTGAGAATAGCACAGTCGCTGATCATATAGATAAAAAAAAACACCAAATATAGCAATCCAAGGGGACTGCAATATGTGCGGAAATGTATAACAAAACACCAATTCAAAAGCGCACATATGACATTACACAAAAATGCATTTGTAGAACAAATCATACAACAAACAACATATATCACAAAATTAAATAAATAGCAGCAATACATGAAGGTACTATGACAGTATTAGTTCACCCTGGTCATTCAAGGCCGCATTGTCACATATACATAGGGTATGCTGTGCCAGTAATTATACACATATCACTTAAAATCTTTTAAGGTGCACCTATGTACCCATCTAGCTACAAATAATATTGCACAAGTCCCATAAGTAGCCATACTTATTATTTTTTTTTTTTTATAGATAATAATCAATATAATCACAGAGCAATCATTATTTAAAATGATATATAAAGATAAATCCATTGATAATGCTCCAAAGGTCACAACTGCAATTATTATATTACAGATGTCACCATTAGTGTTGAGCAACGTGAGGCATCTGAAGTGTAATTCGATCCAAAGTTTAGGAAAAATTCGATTTCCAACTATTCCGAATTTCCTCGCATTTTGTGGTAACTAATCTTTTTTTTTCCTAAAAAGGTGGCTACAAGTGTTACAAAGGGAAAGTGAGAAGCTCAGGAATGCAAGATCACCCATAATGCTGTGCAGAGAGCCAATCTGCACATACGGTATCCATCCTCTGTGATGTCACACCTTTAAAAGCCTCATCTCTGCCATTTAACTATGAGCTGAGCATAGGAAGAGACGTGACAAGCGCTAGGGACAGTGTTCAAGGAAGCCTTTAATTGTAGAATATTGTATAGGGAGAGTGCAGGGACAGTGCAAAGAGAAGGGTGATCACAGGGAGAGTTTTCCGACACTGTAGGGAGAGCATAGGAAGACTGCAAGGACAGTGCAGGGATAGTGCAGGGACTGTAATCTGAAGCTGAAGGGCTCCATCCATTAAGGGCACAGACCTATCTAATTGAATGGTGTTCACCTTGTTTAATAGATAAGCAATTCCATTAGGCCTTCATTCTCAAATTGGGGTGAGTAACCTGTCTTGTTCTACTCTTATTGGGGTGTCCATCTTGTTTATTAGATAAACAATTCTATTTGGCCTTGATTTTCAAATTGGGGTGAATAAGCTTTCTAATTCTACTGATATTGGGATATACACCTTGTTTAAATGATAAACAATTTTATTACGCTTTGATTCTCAAAATGGGGTGAATAACCTGTATAATTCTAATGTTATTGGGTCTCCACTACTTTATTGTCACTTCCTCCATGTCCTTCTTTTGTTCCACTAAAGAGATATTGGGACACAGGTCCTGCAGGGGAGCACAGTGTTTGTTTTTCCTTTACTAACATCTGCTATATGCTTTTATTTTGGTTTATCTAAGGATTAGCTAGGACTATTGGTATATATTGCGCACATCCATATACTCTATGAGACTTGCCTGCCACACAGTCACAGTAACGGTTTCACTACCAGAATGGACTATCTATGCATGTTTCTGCAATTGACAGTGATGTACACCAAGATACACTCTCCCTTCAGGCTGGGATATAGCTCATTTAATGCGCTTCATGACAAATTAATTCGGAGCGAAGCAAATTTCTTGGAGAAATTTGACGAAGTGTCCGAATCCAAATGCTTGAAAAATTGCTTGAAAAATTTGCTCATCTCTAGTCATCAATATTGTAGACGGATACTTTTACAAAACATAGAATTTATTGATCTTACAGGGGTTGTCTCACTTCAGCAAATGGCATTCATCATGTAGACACTGTTAATACAAGGCACTTACTAATGTATTGTGATTGTCTATATTGCTTCTTTTGCTGGATTATTCTTTTTTTTCTCACATAATACACTGCTTATATCTAGGGGTTACAAGTATACCCTGCAATCTAGCAGCAGTGGTTGTGCTTGCACATTAAAAGTAAGGTGCCAGCCTATGTGCACTTCCGTGGTCCTGACAGTGCCTTTTCCTATAGGACCACCGCTACTGGACTGCAGGGTGGTCAGAACTCCTGGAAGCAAGCAGTGTATAATATGATGAAAAAATGAATCAAGCCAGCAAAGGAGGCAATATGGACAATCACAATACATTAGTAAATCCCTTATATTAACTTTCTCTATATGATAACTGTTTAACAATATAATAATAGCAAAGACATGTGCACTCTGCGGTCTTACTAAACCCTCAAACTGATTTTAAAATTGAGAGATTAACCAACATGTCTGAGCCCGAGCAACGCGCCAAGGTTTCTCAAGTAGCTCGGGACCTAACACTCACCTACCTGTGCCGTATAGGCAACACCAGGAGCCAGTGGGCAAATTACAGGAGCATGAGGCCGACTCACAAACAACTCACCAGTTACCTCCAGCATGTAACCATGCTTGCAATGGGAGGAGGGAGGAGTCTGCGAGTCCCACTCAAGACTGGCTGATAAGGCCCAGGCCTCACAGGTGCACCTAAATGTAGCCTGTAGATGGAAAGCAGGCACATTTAAATTGGAGTTTATACACCTCCAGGCATCTCTATATACTCTATATATACAAACTGAAAAGAATGGCGTGGCATTAAACAAGCAGGAAGTGCTCAAACCCACATGCAGTTGTGCATATATACAGTGGAGCAAATCCTGCACTTGTGGCCCGTTGCTAATGACGATCCCCAGCAAAAATGCATACAGTGAAGGATGCCCGCAGCGAACCACAAGTACCACAATAGACATCCTACACAAGATTAGCAATTATGTGGATGTGATAATCAATATAACAATATAATAATAACAAAGATATTATATCTGATATGATAACTGCCATTTGCTGTAGTGATACAACCCCTGTAATACAACATAATACTCACTTGTTTAAAATGTGATTATGTTCAACTAGAAATAAAACTGCACAGATGGTCAAAGGAAAGTGTCATAAGGGGGTCCCACAGAAACCTGCATCAAGATAAACATACAGGGTAATGGGGGTCCCTGCTGGAGGTCTCTAAGTGGTGACCACCATTAAAGGGAGTCTGTCACCTACCTGACCGGTTTCAAACAGATGACATTGTTTAGTGGGGCACAAGGACATGACACAGATGTTACCCGTGGTTAGTTCTTCTGATGCTCCAAATCGGCCAAAAAGTAGTTTTTATCATATGCTAATGAGCCGTCACAAGTGCACAGAGGCGGAGAGTTTTCTGAAAGTGCCCAAGTTCCTCCGCCTCACTCGCGCCTAACTCCGCCCCTCAGTAAGCTCAGGCCAGCCCTGTGGCTCTGTGACATCATATTTCCCCATAGGCTGTTCGCGCATCACTGCCAGGCCCGGGCATGCGCAGTGTTCTGCCCACTGTGGGCAGAGGGACAGGGGATAGTTACTGGCGTGGAATTGGCTCATGCACACTCCATATCTCTGTGCCTCTGACCACAGTGGGCAGAACAGTGCACATGCCCGGGCCCGGCAGTGATGCGCGAACAGCCTATAGGGAAATATGATGTCACAGAGCTGGCCTGAGCTTACTGAGGGGCGGAGTTAGGCGCGAGTGAGGCTGAGGAACTTGGGCACTTTCAGAAAACTCTCCGCCCCTGGGCACTTGCGACGGCTCATTCGCATATGATATAAACTACTTTTTGGGCGATTTGAAGCATTAGAAGAACCAAACACGGGTAACATCTGTGTCATGTCTTTGTGCCCCACTGAACAATAAAAATCATTTATTTTTCCCTGGCATCGGAAACCTTAGGTGGTTTAGTTTCTTTCTGCCTCTGGATCTTTTGTCAAGCATACTATGTAATTATAATTTGTATATCATAACAAAAGATCCTAATACGAGCATGATACAAGTGAGCAATGAGGTGGTTACCCAGGCTTTATTAAGTGATAGCATATCCTCTCCCTATCCTGTCAATGGAGTAACAACCGAACAGCCGATCTGCTGTTAGGGTGTAGCTTTGTCACTCGAGTCAGCGCTGGAACTGCGCTGCTTTGCCGAACATGTAGTGGACAGCGTTGTGCCATTGACTTCAATGGGAGAAGCACTGCAGTGATAAGAGCTGTCCACTTCATGGTTGATGGTGCTGTGTGGCTCCAGTGCTGACTTCCGGAGCTACGCCTGAACAGCTTATCAGTGGGTGTGCAGGGTGGCAGACCACCAGTCAGCTAGTGTTGGTCTATCCTGAGGGTAGGCCATCACTTTTAAAGCCAAGACAACCCATAAAAGATATATAAGAAAATGAACATAGCCATGTATAATAAATACATTCTTTCTAAATATCAGGGTAAAGTACAGTAAACATTGTGCCCCTCACAGTGCTGTACACCTAGCTCCCTGATGGTAATGCTGAACAATCTACCTGCAGGTATTATGTTGAGTAAGTTATTTTGCTAAGTATTATAAAGCAAAGGGCTACTTAATGTTAATAATAATGACTTGAGGCTCAATACAAAAATCTACTTCCATATTTTAAAATGAAACGAGAGAAGCCATATACAGTATAATCCATACTCATTATCTGAAATGTCAGTAAATGAGGGAAGAATATGGCTCTACTTCAAAAGAACCAAATGCTACTAAAACACAAAAGTGGTCTACTTATTGGAATTTCTGTCCAGTAGTGTAGAAATGCAGTGCTAATATCTATAAGTGGTAAATGAAATGATCTGATGCATTACTGGATTACTCTTCCATCAGTGTATTCAGGAAAGCTTGTAGAGTTTTTATGCGTTTTAAGTTCTGGTGATTAATATTGCATTATTTATTATTCACAGAATCGATGGTGGTAAAGGAAGCAAATGATATTCAAACACCACAGCAAAACGTGCTTTATTCTTGAAGAAATATATGATTCAGAAACTGTTTGCCAGTCATCCTAAACAAATAAGAAGACTGAAGTAGCTTCCATCAATCTAATGCACTGTGACGAATCTGGTGGATTTGTGCCTACGCTGCACATCTACTAACATTACACGCTACTACTTTAGGTCTTATCTTATTTATACAATTTAAATCCTAATCACCACTTGTATAACACTTTTAAAAATGGAATCATTAAACAGAAGTAATGGGGGTCTATTGATAGAAACACCATACTGGAATAATGATACCATATTGTTTAAACCGGTATTCAATATGATGATCGCCCCAGTGACATTAGTCATGTCAGTGTTGGGAATGATTGGCAATGGTCTTGTGATCTGGTATCTCTCATTTAAGATTAAGAAAACCAGTTCATCCATCTATATCTTTAATCTTGCTATGGCTGATGCAGCATATATGCTACTTGCGTTTGTTTTTTATATTTTGTCATTGGTTTTTGCCCTGATACCGCACTTGGAACCACAATATGAGGATGAACATGTTATTAACTTGGTAGGGGTAATAAATCTAGCTTGTCTCTTTGTCTACAACACTAGCCTGTGTCTTCTAGCAGCTATAAGTATAGAGAGATGTCTATCTGTTGTCTTTCCCATATGGTATTACTGTAACAGACCTAGGCACACATCCTCAATCGTATGTGCTCTTATATGGATCACTTCTTGTACTCTTAGCGCACTTGAGTCTGCATTTTGTTATAATATTACCTACAGTAGCAAAGGTATACTTAAGGGGTCCAGTCAGGAATGTAAAATCATGTTCATCATTATTTGTAGTTTTAGTTTTGCAATTTGTATACCTTCCATGACAGTTTCAAGTTTTATTCTGCTTGTCAAAGTACGGACAAGTTCTCATCAACGAAAACCAAAGAAGTTATATGCGGTCATCACACTTACAGTCTTTTTTTTCCTAGTGTTTGGAATGCCCATGAGAGTGTTATTGCTTGCATGGTACAAGCACTATACCATGCCATCCTTCCCCATCATGGACCTTTTTTGTCTGTTTTGTGCGATCAACAGTACCATAAACCCAATTATTTACTTTATGGTAGGACGCCATGGCCAAAATGGAAAAATTACACTCCTGTCAATTCTTCAGGCAGTTTTTTGAGATGATTGGAATCAGTTAAGGAGGGAACAAAGAAAGCCAACACAAGAGAACGTAACATGACTATTTCATCTTAAGATGGACTGCATATACTGTAAAATGACAAGTGGTTGTACAATTGTATCTAAAATGAAATGTCTTAATTGATTTAATTAAAACATACAGTATTAACAGTTCAACTGATAAGGCTTCATTCACATCTGTGTTGGATTCACATTTCTCTCACAGATTCCATGATGCACGATATTTCGAGTAATATACTGGGCCCTCTGCTAGAAACCTAGCAGACCCCATTATAGTCATTGTGGTCTGTTTCTGTTACTTTTATTGTACTGCTTTTATAATGGAGCAGAACAAAGGAAACAAAAGTGAAACAGATGTGAACAGATCCTAAACTTGATAGAATCACTTTCTACTAGAGAAGTATATATGTTTTCTGCAGTTCCAGTAATCAGTTTAGGAAAAGAACTTTTGGTTAGTATGTATTAAGAATTGGCCATAATATATAGTAAAGACTTAACGTGGTATTCCTGTTTCCTATCCTCAGGATAGGTCAGCAATTTCAGATTGGTGAAGGCCCGACTCAGCTGTTTGTCACCTTCAAGTGAATAGATAATATAGTAATATATTAACATACTACAGGGTGAGCCATTTATATGGATACACCTTAATAAAATGGGAATGGTTGGTGATATTAACTTCCTGTTTGTGGCACATTAGTATATGTGAGGGGGGAAACTTTTCAAGATGGGTGGTGACCTTGGCGGCCATTTTTAAGTCTGCCATTTTGAATCCAACTTTTGTTTTTTCAATAGGAAGAGGGTCATGTGACACATCAAACATTGTATTTCACAAGAAAAACAATGGTGTGTTTGGTTTTAAAGTAACTTTATTCTTTCATGAGTTATTTACAAGTTTCTGACCACTTATAAAATGTGTTCAATGTGCTGCCCATTGTGCTGGATTGTCAATGCAACCCTCTTCTCCCACTCTTCACACACTGATAGCAACACCGCAGGAGAAATGCTAGCACAGGCTTCCAGTATCCGTATTTTCAGGTGCTGCACATCTCGTATCTTCACAGCATAGACAATTGCCTTCAGATGACCCCAAAGATAAAAGTCTAAGGGGGTCAGATCGGGAGACCTTGGGGGCCATTCAACTGGCCCACGATGACCAATCCACTTTCCAGGAAACTGTTCATCTAGCTGGCACATTCCCTGAGTTTTTCCAGCAAGATGGTGCACCACCACACTATGGGTGTCAGGTCCGAGCATTCCTAGATGAACAGTTTCCTGTGCAAGCCTTCTACAAGATCATTAATAAATATATTGAAGAGAATAGGGCCCAATACTGACCCCTGAGGTACTCCACTAGTGACAGTGACCCAATCTGAGTGTGTACTGTTAATAACCACCCTCTGTTTTCTATCACTCAGCCAGTTACTTACCCACATACAGACGTTTTCTCCCAGTCCGAGCATTCTCATTTTATCTACTAACCTTTTATGTGGTACAGTGTCAAATGCTTTGGAGAAATCCAGATATACGACATCCATTGATTCGCCGTGGTCAAGTCTAGTACTTACCTCCTCAAAGAAACTGATTAAATTAGTTTGACATGACCAATCCCTCATGAAGCCATGCTGATATGGAATTATTTGCTTATTTTCATTGAGGTGCCCCAAGATAGCATCTCTTAGAAAACCTTCAAACAGTTTACTCACGACAGATGTTAAACTTACCGGCCTATAGTTTCCGGTAAGATGTAGATAGATGTAATTACACTGCACCACCACTACAATATAGACGGTGAGTAGGTAAACAGTAAAAAGAAAGCTCCTCTCGCAGTAGCGTCACAGCCCCTTCAAACAGCTAATCGGTCGAGGTGCTGGGAGTCAGACCTCCACCAATATGATATTAATGACCTATCCTGAGACTAGCCAACTGTAATGCCACTTTCAGATAACCGTGTGTAGTACTTCGAAGAACGACATTGTGTATTCAGCATTTATTCATTATTATTACTGTGTACTCAGCATTTAATTTTTTTTTTACTATAACAACTATGTGTACTGAGCATTTATTATTTTCATATTCCTAGATTAGGCCACAATACATCAATATTGGGCATCCTATATGGCTCTGCCTGCATAATCTGTCCTCAGAGTCGGTCTAGGGTATACAGTAGGTTCCTGAATACGGGATTGCCCCTATCGGGGCGGCCATTCCGTTTTTTAGGCAGGGACTATCAAGAAAAGGGTCGGCATTAGGGATAGATCCCAAATCAAATGCTACAACCCTGCCCTAAAAACGGTCTCCTCCAACATATTGGGGACATTCAGGATTACCCAGTCCACAGTGTATCTAATGCCTATCTTCATATGCATTGTCATTCCTCTTTTTTTCTTTTTGTGTATTTATATTTTTTTTTGTGGGGTTATTTTATATTTGATTTATTAAATGCTATGTTTTAATAGGAGGTACTCTGTGACTAAATGGAATGCCACTTTCAGCCTTCACTATATATTATGGTAAATTCCTGTCACGGATGTATGTGAGCAACAATAGAACTACACAGTACAGAGCTACTGACTGGACCCAGAACTAGGGAGGATAAAGGGTGACCCCTGTCCGACCCTCAACGCTCTCCCTATTCTGCTAAAGCACATGCCCGGATCCAAATGGCAGAACGAGGCATGCCCACGTGCCTAAGACTAATGACCCCTGTAACCCCTACAATAGTGGAAGGGGCACGGCCACCAGTGCCCTACTCAGTATATGGAGGGAACCGTGGCCACCTCAGATCCAGTCAGAAAATAAACAGGAACACAACAATGTCTGCACACTTAGCTGGAGGTGTTGCAGCCGCAGAGAAGACGGATCCAAGGACAGGCTGGCAAAATCCGGAGTGCTAGCTGCAGCAGAACACAGGTCCAGTGAACTGATAGCTACAAGTGAAGAAACTAAAGCAAGAGCTACAACTGAAGTGAGAACTATAATCCACATCCTATCATAGGAGGAGGGGGTATATAAAGAGAGGGAAATCAAACACATGAAAAACAGCTGTGGTGAAAGAAACCAAAAGTAAACAGAGTAGTGAGAACTCCTCCCAGCTCTAGTAGTGACATCATCACAGGGGTGGAGAAACAGAGCTGTGAGAACGTCCCAAAGCTCTGGTAGTGACAGTACCCCCCCCTCTACGGGTGGACTCCGGACACCCAGGACCCACCTTCTCAGGATGAGCCCTATGAAATGCCCTGATGAGGCGAGTGGCTTTAATGTCCGACACCGGAACCCACATCCTCTCCTCAGGACCATAACCCTTCCAATGAACGAGGTACTGAAGAGAACCGCGGACCATGCGAGAGTCCACAATTCTGGAAACCTCAAACTCCAGATTGCCATCAACCAAAATCGGAGGAGGAGGAGGCAAAGAGGAGGGTACCGTGGGCTGGACATATGGTTTTAAGAGAGATCTGTGAAATACATTATGTATCTTCCAAACCCGTGGAAGATCAAGACGGAAGGCAACAGGATTGATGACTGACAAGATTTTATAAGGCCCAATAAACTTGGGACCCAATTTCCAGGAGGGAACCTTCAACTTAATGTTTCTAGTAGACAACCACACCAGATCACCCACATTCAGGTCCGGACCAGGCACACGTCTCTTATCAGCCACACGCCTATACCTCTCACTCATCTTTTTAAGATTACTCTGAATCTTTTGCCAAATGGTAGACAAAGACGAGGAAAATCTCTCCTCCTCAGGTAAACCAGAAAGAGCCCCTCCCGAGAATGTCCCAAACTGCGGATGGAACCCATATGCACCAAAGAATGGTGACTTATCAGAAGATTCCTGACGACGGTTGTTCAGAGCAAACTCAGCAAGAGGGAGAAATGAACACCAATCCTCCTGGTTCTCTGCCACAAAACAGCGCAAATATGACTCCAGATTCTGATTGAGGCGCTCAGTCTGACCATTCGACTGCGGATGAAAAGCAGAAGAGAAGGACAGCCGAACCCCCAGGCGAGAACAGAAAGCCTTCCAGAACCTGGACACAAACTGCGTGCCTCTATCGGAAACAATATCAGAGGGAATGCCGTGCAATTTAACAATATGGTCGACAAAAGCTTGCGCCAACGTTTTAGCATTGGGTAAACCAGGGAAAGGTACGAAATGAGCCATCTTGCTAAAACGGTCCACCACCACCAGGATCACCGACTTCCCCGAGGAACGAGGAAGATCCGTGATAAAGTCCATGGACAGGTGTGTCCAAGGACGGGAAGGAATGGGTAACGGGAGAAGGGAACCTGAAGGCCGTGAACGAGGGACCTTAGCGCGAGCGCACGTCTCACAAGCAGCCACAAAACCCTCCACCGACTTACGAAGAGCCGGCCACCAAAATCTCAGAGCAATGAGATCTACCGTGGCTCTACTCCCGGGGTGACCAGCAAGAACCGTATCATGATGCTCCTTAAAGAGTTTGTGACGTAGCTCAGGAGGCACGAACAACTTCCCAGAAGGACAACGGGCAGGTGTCTCAGTCTGGGCAGCCTGGACCTCGGCCTCCAAATCGGAATATAGAGCAGAAACAACTACCCCCTCCGCCAAAATGGGACCCGGGTCCTCGGAGTTTCCTCCTCCCGGAAAACAGCGAGAGAGAGCATCAGCCTTCACATTTTTTATACCAGGTCGGAATGTAACAACAAAATTGAATCTGGAGAAGAACAGAGACCATCTGGCCTGTCTCGGATTCATACGCCTGGCCGACTCCAAGTATGCCAGATTCTTATGGTCGGTAAAAACGGTGATAGGGTGCCTGGCCCCCTCCAACCAATGGCGCCATTCCTCGAAAGCCAACTTGATGGCCAACAACTCCCTATCTCCCACATCATAGTTTCTCTCTGCCGGGGAGAGTTTTTTAGAGAAAAAGGCACAGGGTCGCCACTTGGCAGGGGAAGGGCCCTGGGACAAAACCGCACCCACACCCACCTCGGAAGCATCCACCTCAACAATAAAAGGTAAGGAAACATCGGGATGCACCAAGACGGGAGCAGACGCAAAATTCTCTTTAATCTTAGAAAAGGCTGTAAGCGCCTCCTCCGACCAAGAGGAAAAATCCGCCCCCTTTTTTGTCATGTCAGTGAGGGGTTTGACAACAGAGGAATAATTCAAAATGAACTTTCTGTAATAGTTCGCAAAACCCAGAAAGCGCATCAATGCCTTCTGATTCTCAGGAAGCTCCCACTCAAGTACAGCACGGACCTTCTCGGGATCCATGCGAAAACCAGAAGCAGAGAGGAGAAAACCCAGAAATTGAATCTCCGATACCATAAAAAGACATTTCTCCAGCTTGGCGTACAATTTATTTTCCCGCAGAATCTGCAGAACCTGAAAAAGATGATCCTGATGGGTCTGAACATCAGGGGAAAAAATCAAAATATCATCAAGATACACCAATACAAATTTCCCCATTAAATGATAGAAAATACTATTAACAAAATGCTGAAAGACGGCCGGAGCATTCATCAGGCCGAAAGGCATAACGAGATTCTCGAAATGCCCGTCAGGGGTATAAAAGGCCGTTTTCCATTCATCCCCCTCTCTGACCCTGACCAGGTTGTACGCGCCTCTCAAATCCAATTTGGAAAACACCTTGGCCCCAACAATTTAGTAACATAGTAACATAGTACATAAGGCCGAAAAAAGACATTTGTCCATCCAGTTCGGCCTGTCATCCTACAAGTTGATCCAGAGGAAGGCAAAAAAAAACCCTGTGAGGTAGAAGCCAATTTTCCTCACTTTAGGGGAATAAAAAATTCCTTCCCGACTCCAATCAGGCAATCAGAATAACTCCCTGGATCAACGACCCCTCTCTAGTAGCTATAGCCTGTAATATTATTACACTCCAGAAATACATCCAGGCCCCTCTTGAATTCCTTTATTGTACTCACCATCACCACCTCCTCAGGCAGAGAGTTCCATAGTCTCACTGCTCTTACCGTAAAGAATCCTCTTCTATGTTTGTGTACAAACCTTCTTTCCTCCAAACGCAGAGGATGTCCCCTCGTCACAGTCACAGTCCTGGGGATAAATAGATGATGGGATAGATCTCTGTACTGCCCCCTGATATATTTATACATAGTAATTAGATCTCCCCTCAGTCGTCTTTTTTCTAACGTGAATAACCCTAATTTTGATAATCTTTCAGGGTACTGTAGTTGCCCCATTCCAGTTATTACTTTAGTTGCCCTCCTCTGGACCCTCTCCAGCTCTGCTATGTCTGCCTTGTTTACAGGAGCCCAGAACTGTACACAGTACTCCATGTGTGGTCTGACCAGTGATTTGTAAAGTAGTAGGAATATGTTCTCATCACGGGCATCTATGCCCCTTTTGATGCAACCCATTATCTTATTGGCCTTGGCAGCCGCTGACTGACACTGTTTTTTGCAGCTTAGTTTGCTGTTTATTAAAATTCCTAGATCCTTTTCCATGTCAGTGTTACCGAGTGTTTTACCATTTAGTATGTACGGGTGACTTGCATTATTCCTTCCCATGTGCATAACTTTACATTTCTCAGTGTTAAACCTCATCTGCCACTTATCTGCCCAAGCCTCCAATCTATCCAGATCCCTCTGTAGTAGTATACTGTCCTCTTCAGTGTTAATTACTTTACACAGTTTAGTGTCATCTGCGAAAATTGATATTTTACTATGCAAGCCTTCTACAAGATCATTAATAAATATATTGAAGAGAATAGGGCCCAATACTGACCCCTGAGGTACTCCACTAGTGACAGTGACCCAATCTGAGTATGTACCGTTAATAACCACCCTCTGTTTTCTATCATTGAGCCAGTTACTTACCCACTTACAGACGTTTTCTCCGAGTCCGAGCATTCTCATTTTATATACTAACCTTTTATGAGGTACAGTGTCAAATGCTTTGGAGAAGTCCAGATACACGACATCCATTGATTCGCCGCTGTCAAGTCTAGTACTTACCTCCTCATAGAAACTGATTAAATTAGTTTGACATGACCGATCCCTCACGAAGCCATGCTGATATGGCGTTATTTGCTTATTTCCCATAAGATGCTCTAACATAGCATCTCTCAGAAAACCTTCAAACAGTTTACCCACAACAGATGTTAAACTTACCGGCCTATAGTTTCCAGGCTCTGTTTTTGGACCCTTTTTGAATATTGGCACCACATTTGCCATGCGCCAATCCTGTGGGACATTCCCTGTCAGTACAGAGTCCGCAAATATCAGAAATAAGGGTCTGGCTATGACATTACTTAATTCCCTTAGGATACGGGGGTGTATGCCATCCGGTCCTGGCGATTTGTCTATTTTGATCTTTTTAAGTCGCTGTTGTACTTCTTCCTGGGTCAGACAGGACACTTTTAATGGCGAATTTATTTCAGCATTCAGCATTTCATCTGACAGTTTATTTTCCTCAGTGAATACATTGGAGAAAAAAATATTTAACAGCTTTGCTTTCTCCTCGTCGCTCTCTGCGACTCCCCCCTCATTACTCTTTAAAGGGCCGACACCTTCAGATTTATACTTTTTAACATTTATATAATTGAAGAACATTTTAGGGTTAGTTTTACTCTGTTTGGCAATTAATCTCTCGGTCTCTAGTTTGGCCGCTTTTATTTGTTTTTTACATGTTCTGTTTTTTTCCTTATAGTTTTTCAGTGCTTCCGTGCTACCCTCCTGTTTTAGGGTTTTATATGCTTTCTTTTTGTCATTTATTGCTTTCTTTACAGTTCTGTTTATCCACATTGGTTTCTTTTTGTTCCTTAACCTTTTATTCCCATACGGTATGTACCTCTCACAATGAGATTTTAGGATGTTTTTAAAGATATCCCATTTTTTGGCTGTATTTTTATTTTTGAGGACTTTGTCCCAGTTAGTTAGGCCTATGGCCTCTCTTAGTTGGCTAAATTTAGCTTTTTTGAAGTTTGGTATTTTTGTTTCTCCCTGTAGAAACGCTCTTTTGAATGATAATTGGAAGGTTATTACTTTATGGTCACTATTTCCCAGGTGTCCCCCAACCTGCACGTCTGTTGTTCTGTCAGGTCTATTGGTTAATATTAAGTCCAGTATGGCCGTCCCTCTAGTCGGGTCCTGAACCAGTTGGGAGAGATAATGGTCTTTGGTTATTGCCAAGAATCTGTTTCCTTTATGAGATATACAAGTTTCAGTTTCCCAGTCTATATCTGGGTAGTTGAAGTCCCCCATAATAACCACCTCATTATGATTTGCCGCCTTGTCTATCTCGTTTAGTAGTAGATTTTCTGTGGACTCTGGTATATTAGGTGGTTTATAGTAGACTCCTATTAGTAATTTATTGTTGTTTTTAGCTCCATGTATCTCTACCCACAGTGACTCCACATGTTCATGTCCCTCACTTATATCTTCACGGAGTGTGGGCTTTAGACAAGATTTTACATAAAGGCAGACCCCTCCACCTCTCCGGTTTTGACGATCCTTTCTGAACAGACTGTAACCTTGTACATTAACTGCCCAGTCATAGCTATCATCCAGCCATGTCTCAGTTATTCCCACTATGTCATAGTCCTCCTCACACATCACTAATTCCAGTTCACCAGTTTTATTAGTCAGACTTCTGGCATTAGTATACATACATATGAGAGGTTTATGTATATTTTTTACCCTACACCTTTCCTTCTGAACTGTTCTTGTCCCTCCTTCCATTTCTCCCCCAGTCCCACTACCTTGCCCCCGGTCTCTATCTGCACTATCTTCCCCTTCTATAGTGTAATTACCCTCCCCCCCAGTCCCTAGTTTAAACACTCCTCCAACCTTCTAGCCATCTTCTTCCCCAACACAGCTGCTCCTTCCCCATTGAGGTGCAGCCCGTCCCTACGATAGAGGCTGTAGCCGACAGCGAAGTCGGCCCAGTTCTCCAGGAACCCAAACCCCTCCATCCTACACCAGTTCTTGAGCCACTTGTTAATTTCCCTAATCTCCCGCTGCCTTTCTTGTGTGGCCCGTGGTACCGGTAGTATTTCGGAAAATACTACCTTTGAGGTCCTTGCCCTAAGCTTTTGCCCTAAATCCCTGAAATCATTTTTAAGGACTCTCCACCTACCCCTAACTTTGTCATTGGTTCCGATATGGACCATGACCGCTGGATCTTCTCCAGCCCCTCCCAGTGATTGAAGAGGTCCGGGATCAGAGGAAGGGGATAGGGATCGCGAATCGTGATACGGTTCAGCTCCCTGAAATCTAGGCAAGGTCTCAGAGAGCCATCTTTCTTTTTAACAAAAAAAAACCCCGCGGCCACAGGTGACTTTGAGGGACGAATATGCCCCTTTTCGAGACTCTCGGAGATGTAAGTTCGCATAGCGATTCTTTCCGGTTGTGAAAGATTGTAGAGGTGTGCTTTTGGCAGCTTGGCGCCGGGAATGAGGTTAATGGGACAGTCAAACTCCCGGTGAGGAGGTAGCTCCTGAACACCGCTCTCGGAAAACACGTCCGAGAAATCAGAGAGAAATGATGGCAGCGTTTTAGTAGATACCTCTGCAAAAGTCGCTGTGAGACAATTCTCTCTACAAAAATCACTCCACTCATTTATTTGCCTTCCTTGCCAAACAATAGTGGGGTTATGTCTAGTGAGCCAGGGTAACCCCAAAACTAGAGGAGACGGCAATCCGTTAAGGACAAAACAAGATATATCCTCCACATGAGTGTCACCTACAGCTAGCCGAATATTGTGAACAATGCCCTTTAGAGATCTCTGTGAGAGTGGAGCAGAGTCAATAGCAAAAACAGGTATATCTTTATCTAATGTGCAAACCTGAAAACCATGCATGGCTACAAATTGAGTGTCAATAAGATTGACGGCCGCTCCACTATCGACAAAAATCTCACAAGAAATGACTTTGCTCTCTAGCGCCACCCTGGCAGACAGGAGAAAACGGGAACTGCAGGTCAGAGGAAAAGCATCAAATCCTACATCAACTTTGCCCAAAGTAGCAGAACTTGATGATTTACCTTTTGAGATTTTTCTCTTATTATCGCTCTTAGTACGGTTCAAGAATCTCCTAGACGGACAAACATTTGCCAAATGACCTATGCCCCCACAACAAAAACAGACCATACTCTGAGGACTAAATCCTCTTTTATCAGGGGCAAGTCGACCTAGCTGCATGGGCTCCTCCTCAGAGGGGAGCGAGACAGGATGAGGCCCCTGCACACTGAATGAGTCCGCACCACTGCCCCTAGACTGACAATGGCTGGACAGAGAGGTCTCGTTTCTTTCTCTTAGACGCCTGTCAAGGCGTACCGCCAATGACATGGCAGACTCTAAGGACGTTGGTCTCTCATGGAAAGCAAACGCATCCTTTAATCTCTCCGAGAGACCATGACAGAACTGACTCCGGAGTGCAGCATCATTCCAACCCGAATCAGCTGCCCATCTCCGAAATTCAGAACAATAAAGCTCCGCAGACCGTTTGTTCTGGCATAAAACATGTAGGTTAGATTCGGCCAGAGCAACACGATCCGGGTCATCATAAATCTGCCCCAGGGCCACAAAAAATCCCTCCACGGATCGAAGGGAGGGATCCCCTGATGGCAGCGAAAAAGCCCAAGTCTGAGCATTACCCCTGAGCAGGGAAATGACAATCCTCACCCTCTGCTCCTGATTACCAGAAGAGTGAGGACACAAGCAAAAATGGAGTTTGCATGCCTCTCTGAAACGAACAAAATTCTCACTGCCCCCGGAGAACGTCTCCGGAAGTGAGACCTTTGGCTCGCAACAGACTCCATGAGCCGGAGCAGGGCCCAATGCTTGAAGCTGGGTCATAGATTGACGGAGATCTGCTACTTCCAAAGAAAGACCCTGCATGCGGTCAAACAGGTCAGAAAGCGGATCCATGTCAAAAAAGGACGGTTTTGGTGGATTATAATGTCACGGATGTATGTGAGCAACAATAGAACTACACAGTACAGAGCTACTGACTGGACCCAGAACTAGGGAGGATAAA
Organism: Bufo bufo; assembly: GCF_905171765.1. Lineage (NCBI taxonomy): Eukaryota > Metazoa > Chordata > Amphibia > Anura > Bufonidae > Bufo > Bufo bufo. The sequence goes on along the minus strand of NC_053389.1, from coordinate 624,949,157 downwards.
GGGTGACCCCTGTCCGACCCTCAACGCTCTCCCTATTCTGCTAAAGCACATGCCCGGATGAAAATGGCGGAACGAGGCATGCCCACGTGCCTAAGACTAATGACCCCTGTAACCCCTACAATAGTGGAAGGGGCACGGCCACCAGTGCCCTACTCAGTATATGGAGGGAACCGTGGCCACCTCAGATCCAGTCAGAAAATAAACAGGAACACAACAATGTCTGCACACTTAGCTGGAGGTGTTGCAGCCGCAGAGAAGACGGATCCAAGGACAGGCTGGCAAAATCCGGAGTGCTAGCTGCAGCAGAACACAGGTCCAGTGAACTGATAGCTACAAGTGAAGAAACTAAAGCAAGAGCTACAACTGAAGTGAGAACTATAATCCACATCCTATCATAGGAGGAGGGGGTATATAAAGAGAGGGAAATCCAACACATGAAAAACAGCTGTGGTGAAAGAAACCAAAAGTAAACAGAGTAGTGAGAACTCCTCCCAGCTCTAGTAGTGACATCATCACAGGGGTGGAGAAACAGAGCTGTGAGAACGTCCCAAAGCTCTGGTAGTGACAATTCCTAGTATAAACATAGAGCAATTATTGTTTTAATTGAAAAATAAAGATAGACCCATTGAAAATGCTCCAAAGGTCATAACCAGTGTTATTGTATCACAAATGTAAGCAATATAGTAGACAGATACTGTCATAAAACATATGGACCACCATTACCCTGTAGTGTTTTTAGAAGAATGCTGATTATGTCGTTGTAGGTTTCTGTGGGATCCCCTGAGGAACTTTGATATAATTTCTATATGCACATAATCAGATTTTAAGCACATGCATACAGGGAGTGCAGAATTATTAGGCAAGTTGTATTTTTGAGGATTAATTTTATTATTGAACAACAACCATGTTCTCAATTAACCCAAAAAATTCATTAATATCAAAGCTGAATATTTTTGGAAGTAGTTTTTAGTTTGTTTTTAGTTTTAGCTATTTTAGGGGGATATCTGTGTGTGCAGGTGACTATTACTGTGCATAATTATTAGGCAACTTAACAAAAAACAAATATATACCCATTTCAATTATTTATTTTTACCAGTGAAACCAATATAACATCTCAACATTCACAAATATACATTTCTGACATTCAAAAACAAAACAAAAACAAATCAGTGACCAATATAGCCACCTTTCTTTGCAAGGACACTCAAAAGCCTGCCATCCATGGATTCTGTCAGTGTTTTGATCTGTTCACCATCAACATTGCGTGCAGCAGCAACCACAGCCTCCCAGACACTGTTCAGAGAGGTGTACTGTTTTCCCTCCTTGTAAATCTCACATTTGATGATGGACCTCAGGTTCTCAATGGGGTTCAGATCAGGTGAACAAGGAGGCCATGTCATTAGATTTTCTTCTTTTATACCCTTTCTTGCCAGCCACGCTGTGGAGTACTTGGACGCGTGTGATGGAGCATTGTCCTGCATGAAAATCATGTTTTTCTTAAAGGATGCAGACTTCTTCCTGTACCACTGCTTGAAGAAGGTGTCTTCCAGAAACTGGCAGTAGGACTGGGAGTTGAGCTTGACTCCATCCTCAACCCGAAAAGGCCCCACAAGCTCATCTTTGATGATACCAGCCCAAACCAGTACTTCACCTCCACCTTGCTGGCGTCTGAGTCGGACTGGAGGTCTCTGCCCTTTACCAATCCAGCCACGGGCCCATCCATCTGGCCCATCAAGACTCACTCTCATTTCATCAGTCCATAAAACCTTAGAAAAATCAGTCTTGAGATATTTCTTGGCCCAGTCTTGACGTTTCAGCTTGTGTGTTTTGTTCAGTGGTGGTCGTCTTTCAGCCTTTCTTACCTTGGCCATGTCTCTGAGTATTGCACACCTTGTGCTTTTGGGCACTCCAGTGATGTTGCAGCTCTGAAATATGGCCAAACTGGTGGCAAGTGGCATCTTGGCAGCTGCACGCTTGACTTTTCTCAGTTCATGGGCAGTTATTTTGCGCCTTGGTTTTTCCACACGCTTCTTGCGACCCTGTTGACTATTTTGAATGAAACGCTTGATTGTTCGATGATCACGCTTCAGAAACTTTGCAATTTTAAGAGTGCTGCATCCCTCTGCAAGATATCTCACTATTTTTGACTTTTCTGAGCCTGTCAAGTGCTTCTTTTGACCCATTTTGCCAAAGGAAAGGAAGTTGCCTAATAATTATGCACACCTAATATAGGGTGTTGATGTCATTAGACCACACCCCTTCTCATTACAGAGATGCACATCACCTAATATGCTTAATTGGTAGTAGGCTTTTGAGCCTATACAGCTTGCAGTAAGACAACATGCATAAAGAGGATGATGTGGTCAAAATACTCATTTGCCTAATAATTCTGCACGCAGTGTATTGTGTATTAAGGTCAATAAAGTCTATGTTTTGTAACAGTATCTTTAAATGATGATTTCTGTGATTATACAATCCAGAGTATAGGTCATCAATAACATGAAACCTACATACACCGTTAAATAGAAGCACCTTAAATAAATCTCCAGTATATATGCAAAGGTTGCTATAGAGAGTGATGTAGTTGAAGTCATATACCTTCATCAAAGATGAAACAGCCTAAAAGCCCTTCTGCCACATGAAAAGACCTGTTACACATTTAATATTGAGGACAGGAAGCTTCATGTTACGCCTTTTTTGTACTGTACCAGGGCATTCTTAAATCCACTATACAAGAAAGAATGGAAGCAAATGAAATTAATGCCAATTGGTATCCAGATGGCAGATTGATTGATTCATTCTTTGTACTGCAATACCTTTCTATGTTATGCTATTTATGTGTTAACGGGTCAGCATAGATCAATCTGCTTGGTCAGATAATTTGTGCCATTAATACTGATATTTATGCAGCTGTATGCATATACATGATAAAATCATCAGCTGTTCAAATAGATACATACTACAAGCACAACATAACAGATTACAACTGTAGCTTGTAGATGACTCCTGTCCATGATGCAGAGGAGATATTTTTCTCTCTGGGAAGTTATTGTAGGTCCAGCGGAAAGCTTGTTAATTTGCTCCTCAATGGGTAATGGATATCATGTTGTGCAGCAAAATGAGTATATTTAAGAACAAGGATCTTTTAAGATTCTTTACATTGGAAGCTGAAGCGATATATTCCATTTAAAGGGAATTTGTCACCAGTTTTCAGATAACCTATGGTACGCAAGGATTGCCTATTTGCTGATGACACAGAAGTGTGTATTAGGGTTGATATTCCAGGAGGAAAAAGATTTAGTTTCTCTGGATAAATGGTCCAAACAATGGAAACTGCAATACAGTGTGTCCCAATGTAAAATAATGCACTTGGGGAAAAGGAACCCTGCATCTGACTCTCATATTGGCAGTTCTGTGTTAGCCAGAACTTCAGAAGAGAAGGATGTAGGTGTCTAGATATCAGACAGCTTCAAAATGTGTGCACAGTGTGAGCAGGCAGCTGGGAAAGCAGTTAGGATGCTTGGCTAAATAACTAGAGGTATAACTAGCATGAAGAGAGAGCTTGTGATTCCGCTGCATAGAACACCAAAGAGACCACATCTGGAATAATGTGTCCATTTCTGGAGACTTCATCTACAAAAACATATGGATAGAATGGAACGGGTGCAAAAGCAGGCTACAAAAATGGTGGAGGTCTGAAGCATAAAACATATCAAGACAGACTTAAAGATCTTAATCTTGAGGGAAAGGAGGGCATGATCCAAACCTTCAAATATGTAAATTATATAAATAAGTTTCAGGAGGGAACTGTGTTGAATAAAATAAAAGCTTAATACAAGAACAAGGGGGTACAGTCTAAAATGATCTGGGGTGGGGGGAATCAAAACCAGTGCAGGAAATATTATTACACTGAAAGAGTAGTTGAGGCTTGGAATAAAGTCCCATCAGATGAGGTTGAAAAACCTACAGTAAGTAAATTTATACATGCCTAGGATAAGCACATATAATATACGGGCAGACTAGATGGACCAAGGAGTTTTTTTTATGTCAATCTGTTTCTATCTTTATCTGAGGGCAGCATAAACCATGACAGAGACCTATGCTGGGTCATGTACTTGCCTTGACCCAGTCATTTTCTTAAAATACTTATTGATCAACTGAAGCACAAGCCAAACACTGGAGTTCACGCAATACAGTGCACATGCTCAATAGTCCAGATATTCTTGATATGCCAGCTGCCCCCATTACCCTATAGATTATTTACAGCTTTCTTCCTATACTAAATATTCTTAACAGATGGACACGACTAGCATATTAATTAGATAGGGCAGCATAAAACTAGTGACATTCTCTTTAATACTATATATACCCTCGATGTAGCTCTATATGTAGATGGTTAGTACAGTAATGTGTTTTATAATGCAAACTTTCAACAAAGAGTTCAGAATAAATAGATGTTAATAGATATTTCTTTTTCCAAAACCTTTTTCTCTCGACTGGTGTAAACTATAAAACGTGTATTTTTTCAACTATAATATGTGGTAGCCAGCAGAACAAGATTTTTGTAGCAAATGTCAGGTTTATTCAGATTTACATTGAGTAATGGCTAAATGCTGGAATGTGAGAAACAACAAATAGCATGCTGTATAATCACTATAGTATACCAGATAAAAAATTATAAAAGAGGTGGTCCACCTTTTTGATTGTGTCCCCACTGATCTCATATTGAGCCTATTTTTGCCACTCAAATGCATAAAAATACATGTTGTCCCTTTTCAAGACCCCAGGCAAAATTTGATAATGGTGGAAGAGTATGCTGCCGGTAGCCCCAAAATTAGCAGCTATAGCACAAGTACTGCAAATATAATAAAGCATTTTGAAATCAATTGGCATCCATAGAAATGCTTTATGCGACTTTTAACAACTTCACTAATAGATGGGTGTCTCAAATGGGGGACCACCACTTGGGAACTAAATTCTCCTTAGTGGAAATGAGTTGTATTAAGCAAAAAAATACATAAAGTCAATCAAGATATTAATAAGATCAATTGAAGTAAAACAAATACACGGAAGTGAAATACTCGCTAAGTTAAAGTATAGGAAAGCTTTTACAAGAGTTTCTGAATGGATTGTAAAATAGGAACGTTTCTATTAAGGAGTTACTAATATTTACAAGTAGTTTACCACGCAATTGTATACAGACAGAAAGTAGGTGAAACCAAATCCAAAGTTCCATTAAAGTGAATGGGACTACTGAGGGATATATTTCAAGACCATTTTCAGCTATTCACCCCTGGCAGAAAGCCTAGTGGAGGGCAAACAAATGATATTGCCAGCCCCTTAAAAGAAACTGGGGTTAACTAACATGTAAATTAATTAACGGATATTATTGGACAGCAAACTAACAACTAGTAACAACTAGTGCCCGTCAGCTGCTGCCACAAGGTGTGGAGACCACAGGATCCATCAAGTGTACTATGAAAACATGGCAGAGCTGGAGTGGGTTAAGAGGTGGGAAGCCAATGTAAAAAATAAATAGTAAGTAATGGGATTTGTGTGCTGCATTTACTTGATGGATTATCAAAATTACGGGTATTTATTTTGAGGATAAGATGGCTTAGGAGTGATCTAATAGCTATTCATAGGTACTGTATATGAGGTCTGACAATAAAGTTTGGAAACTCATTGCAGTAAAAGTGTTACATAACTCATTGTTGGATTTCCCTGTGGTTGCCTTCAAAGTGGTCGCCTTAGGAACCTACAGTATGCACTTGTGCCAGCGCCTTGCCACACTTTGAAGCAATTTTGTAACTGGTTTTGTGGAATGGTCTTCAGCGCTGCTGTTGTATTAGCTTTGATGGCATTAATGTAATCAAAATGTCTTCTTTTGCTTTATTTTTATGAGCAGAAAAAGTAATTGGGGGCTAGATATAGGGAATAGGGAGGGAGTGTTCAAACAGAGTCAATTGTTTACTAGCTAAAAACTCCTTAACAGACACTGCCGTGTGAGCAGTGACCATTGTCGTGGCGTAACAGCCATGAGTTGTTCACAAAAAGTTTGGGGTATTTTCACGCTGCCTTTTCAGCACTTCCAAACAGTATTCTTGATTGACTGTTTGTCCACTTGGTACAAATTCATAGTGAACAATCCCTCTAATGTCAAAGAAAGTTTCCAACATTGTTTTGACTTTTGATTAGAATCTCTTACATTTAATCTGGATAAACCTACTTATTTACTATTTACTATGTGTCCATTAAATGAAACTTGCACATGACAAGCAATCTGTAACTTAGTACAATACATTTTCACTATTTTTTCATCTGAAAACAGAGTACAGTGTTTTTTCTATTTATTTCATGTGGATTAGAGAATCCTTCTGCTCTAGCACCCGCAAGCTACCTATTGGTGTGTGGTTCCACTATTATTATGTACAGGGACTAAAGCAGTGTCAGAATGGAATCAGCAGGGATAGGTGAGTAATGCCTCTTTTTAATTATTAATTTTTTTTATCTCCCAGAAAATCCCTTAAAGGGATTGTCTCACTTCAGCAAATATCATTTATCTTGTAGACAAAGTTATTACAAGTCACTTACTAATGTATTGTGATTGTCCATATGGTCTCCTCTGCTGGCTTCATTGATTTTTTCATTCCATTATACACTGATCATTATTAGGGGTTACGACCACCCTGGTGACCATGCTTGTACACTATAGAAAAAGAGACGGCCTATGCGCATTGCCACAGTGCCAGAAATCATAAAGTGCAGCTTCTTTTCCTATAGTGTGCAAGCACGGCCACTGCTGCTGGATTGCAGAATAGTCATAATCATGGATACAACCTGTGTATAATGAGATGTAGGAAAAGGTGCCAGCCTCTCTGGTGGCTGGGACTGTGGGAGTGCGCATCGGCCGGCGATTTTTCTTATAGTGGGCAAGCCCATCCACTGCTGCTTGATTACAGAGTGGTCGTAACCCCTGGATATAAGCAGTGTATAATGTGAGGAAAAAATGAATATGGACAATGACAATACATTAGTAAGTGCCCTGTATTAACTTTCTCTACATGATAAATGCTATTTTCTGAAGTGATAAAAACACTTTAACCCCTTAGTGACCACCCATACGTGTTTTTACGGCGGTCACTAAGGGGCCTTAGGCTGGGCCGCCGCGTTTTTACGGCGGCACAGTTTAAGCGCCGCGCGGCTCCCCCATGCAGCGGGGAGCGCGGACCTGGCTCTCACATGAGAGCCGGGTCCCTGCTCTAACAGCCCGGAACGGCAGGAGTGCCGATCCGGGCTGTTTAACCCTTTACATGCCGGGCGCAATGGCGCCCGCTGCATGTAAAGTGGTGACAGAGGGAGCGGACTCCCTCTGTCTCCCATCAGCACCCCGAAAATGCGATCGCGGGGTGCTGATGTGCTGGGAAGCTTACCTTGCTTCCGATGAGGGCCCGAGCCTGTCTTCAGTTACTTCCAGCAGGCTGTGCCTCTCTGGCGCAGCCTGCTGGTCAATGTTCGAATAGCATTGCTATTGAAATGCAATGCATTATAGAGATAATGCATTACATTTTAAAAGCAATCAAAATACTGTATATTATAGTCCCCTTGTGGGACTATTAAGTAGTAAAAAAAATAGAAAAAAAATACACATTTATTAAATAAAAAAAATTCCATAAAATAAAAAAATATGCCTTTTTTTCCATTGAAAATACGCTTTTCAATGAAAAAAATTGCAAAAAGAAAATATCCCCCATATGTTTGGTATTGCCGCGTCCGTAACGATCGGGACTACATAAATATTACATAAATTATCCCCTATGGTGAACGCCGTAAAAAATAAAAAATAAAAAAAGACAGAATTTCTAATTTATTCTTAGTTTCCACCGAAAAAAAACGTAATAACAAGCGATCAAAAAGCGGCATTTACTCCAAAATCATACCCATGAAAAATACAAGTCGTCTTTCAAAAATCAAGCCCTCACACAATTCCATATAAAAAAATAAAAAAAAGTTATGGGTCTTGTGAAGTGGCAATGCAAAATAATTTTTGGGGTTAATAAAAGGTGTTTTATTGCAAAAAAAGTAGTAAAACGTAAACAAAATTATAAGTATTTAGTATCACTGTAATCGTACTGACCCAGAGAATAAAGATATTATGTTATTTGTACCGAAAAATGAACGCCAAAAAATGTATAATGTAAAAACGCAGTGGCAGTATTGCTATTTTTCCCCATCTCCCTCCCAGAAAGAGTTAATAAAAGTTAATCAGAAAGTTATGTGTACCCCAAAATGGCGCCATTAAAAACTACAACTTGTCCCGTAAAAAACAAGCCCTCATAAAGCTATATAGATGAAAAAATAAAAAAGTTATAGCTCTTGGAACGAGACCATAAAAAAAGGAAGAAAAACGCTTGGTCATAAAGGCCCAAACAGGCTTGGTCACTAAGGGGTTAAAGAGCAATGAGACTGTGGAACTCTCAATATGTTGTTATGGTTGATTCATTAAACTAATGTAAAATGGAAACGGATGTCTTTCTGGATATAAATAATATTATATGGTACCTACATTTGACTGCTGGAAATGGTTCATTGATCCAGACATTTATTCTGATTGCTAGTCAGGAAAATTGGTTTCTGTCTTAAGGCTGTTATTTTGCCTTCTTCTGGACTCAACCAAGAGTAGGATAGGTTGAACTATATGGAAGTATGGCCTTAAAACATTTAGACAGAAGAATAAATGTGTACAGTATATGGGATTTCCTAATTATGTTTGTAATAATGGAAATTTTGTTTTATAAAATGTAATTGAACATCATGATATATATATACTTTTGTAAGAACTAAAAATATAATTGACACTTGTGTATGATGAATATTTATAATAATATTATTATAAGGAAAATGTGTTATCTGTATGTACTTTTGCATTATGTATGAATATTTCAAAAATGGGAAAATAAAAGCTGATTTTTGATTGGTTGTTACAGGTCACAGTAAATCTTTGCGTTCAATACATTTTTGATACATGAAGTCCACAGTGTCTGTGAATTCCATGGAATTATGGTGCCCACACATCTTCACTTGCTTTTGGCCAAATACTTATTCGACTGGCAGCTATTAGAGATTTTCTTACATTTTTATTTGGGTCTAAATAAATTGGACCCAAAATGAAAGAGCTCAGATTGCCTGTAATACTCACTCTCTCTTTATCTCTCTCTCCCTCTCCTTGACTCTCCTTAATTGAATTTTACAAAATTAGAGTTTGTGAGAATGAGAGCTTTTTAAAAAATTTGTGTCAAATTTCACCATTTTCAAATTGATTCACTCATCTCTAGCAGCTATTCTTCCTGACTCCCCCATACACATGCTCACTCATCTTAAAACTTGAGATTACAGGTTTATCATTAATTCAGCTAAATGAAATGTTAGTGTAAATTAACCCCTATTAAGTTGGGGGATTTAGTTGTTAAAAAACTTTAAATTGTGTTGTTATTATTATTGTGTCATTATATAATTCTGAAGGCTCGACATCTGAAATTCCCCAGCATTCTTCAATATGTGCATAGCTCTGAACATTTGCATTTTGGAAATGATAGTTCTTATTTTAAGCATTGTACAACGAGAACTAACTAGGAAAGTAACTCAGCTACATTATAGGAACTCAGCTAAGCTGATATAAATTTGTCTGCATTCAACCAGCAGATTTGTGAATGCAGCTTTGGACTGTAATTCATAGTGTTGCTCAGAATTAGTGCAAGTAAGCAATGTATTTCCCAGCTCTCATTTTATAGATATACCTATAAAATAGTGTGTAAAGAAAACCATTTATCCACATGTAGTGGATTGTGGAATTGCATGCAGAAAATCCCCAACCTTTTACAGTACCAACAAAGAGAATTACATTTTTACTTAATCTCATCCACTGCTGCATTAAAAACTCACAGTGGAAATTGACCTGTGATGCAGAAGTCTCATACCAGGCTGCTCCTCCAGCCTGCAAAATACAATATTGTTACTTTGTACAGCCAGTTAGATGCTGCATCTGGGCTGTTGACAATAGGATCAATGAGTACTTCCCATTGGAGTAAATTAAATTATATGAACGAATGTCTATGCAACTGTTACCATGTGGAACTTTTGTGACCTAGAGGGGGTGTATTCTGAAACTACTGCCCTGGATGGGAAGAGAACATGTCCCACCTCTGAAGAAACCACAATGGATACAATATAGTATAAGGTCAGACCCATGAATACATTAAGTAATGTGTTTACTGTATCCACTTCATCATATGAACAATCACAATGATATATTATTGCTACCGGTCTCTTCTGGTACAAGCTGTTCCTTCACAAAAGAGCTCAGGGCAGTTTTATACAGTACATTTCTGAAAATAGATGGATAAGCAGATATGATGATGTGCCAAATCAAACAACAAACACAAGACTGTTGACTATGGCACGGGTCACTAAGCATTTCCTTAGCAAATCAATAACATTAAAAGACAATGTTGCATGATTTCCCAAGAGAAATAAGGTCAGTTAATTCCAGTAAAATATAAGCTGATCTGATTCATGGTCAGGCTGTAATAATACCATCCTGAGGTGGTTCTACACATAAAATGATGCTTCTGGCCTAGTCCAGTTTTGTTTTATTGTCACTGGCAAACACTGTTCAAACCATAGGCACTTCCATAGTTCAAAATATAAAAATACATCCTAGGCAGTATGACCACTACACAACAGTTTGTCCTTCACTGCCAGGACCTGGGTAGTTTCCCAAAACACAAGTCCATATCATACATACAGTCCTGACCCCAGACTGTGAGCAGACGTAGGAGCTCGTCTTTCTCTTCCTCAGCTCTGGCAAACCAGGACATTTTCTGGATTTTGCACATAATACAAACTACAGCTCTGCTGGGCAGTTTACCCTCTGGTTGCCAATATCTAAGTTCATTGCTTTTTAGTGGCATAGCGATGCCACTTCAGCAGCTCTGCTGCTATGTATCTGCATCTCCACTGCCACAATACATATACGTACCCATACAAACACATATGTGCACACAATTCAAAACACACACCAAATGTACAGAATATATATTAACACATGGCTTTGTACACATGGATTTTCTTTGCTATTTTCTCTATTTTGGAGTAAAAGTAAAGTAGTAAATATTATACAATAACTCAAATGCAGTGACCCAAATAGAAAAAAAACACTGAACAAAAGAATATTATTTTTACATGTTTCAAACTTGCCACCCCCTGCCTTGATAACTGTAATTAATTTTTTGCCATTCTCTCACCTAAATCTAAAAGGTAGGCAACTGGGATTCATTCCTTGAAGACGTTTCCCTATACGATCACCATATATAATGCACACGGAGGAGACTATTTGTAGCCAAGGGAGTCTGTCACCTATATTTTACATATACTGTATAACTAATGCTAAAGTACACTTGTGCGCTACAACATTGTTCGAACCATACCTTAGGTACTTTTATTGCCATGTCCAATCCCCAGAAAGTGAACTTTGATGGACATGCAAATGAGACAAGTGCCCAACTGGGTGTTTTCAGTCTTTCAAAGTGCTCAAACCCACCTCTTCTCTTGGTCCCAGTTCCTCCCTTGTGCACTCCCAAGTCTGTCCCCTCTGCCTGCAAAGTCACTGATACCCTTCACCTCTGCTTGTAATCAGAGATGAGCGAAGCTTTGAAAAATTTGGCAGCTTCGCCAAAGTTCACCAAGAAATTTGATTTGTTATGAATTAATTTGTCACGAATTGCTATAAATCAGGTATACCCAGGCTACTCTGCCTTAGAGTACAGCCACACAGAGTGGCCATGCTGTGGTCAAAAACCACACAGCCAATTAACCCGCAGCTGACTTTCATTTAATAATGAAGACAGCACTGTATAGTCGGTCTTCTTTGTTAATGGCCGCACGGCACCTTTACAGGGGCTGTTACTGCTATGGGGTTTGGCTGGTTAGGTGGGGGCACAATATGTTGGAATACCCTCTTCTCCAACCTCAGCGCTCTCCTGCCCTACAGGTGGGAACATTTCCTTCTGCCATTTGCTTTTCCTTCGTCTGCACATCATCTAATATTGATGAGAATGTGTCATCAGGAACATCCAGCTCCTCCTCTCTCTCTGCATCTTGCCGACTTTTCTAGGACATGGAAACTTTAAAGCATGATTTGTAAGAAGTTAATCCAGCAAAAGATGAGGATGGTTATCATTAAGACCTGGCCCTCCAGTGGGTGCAAACTGGATGATATTGGTTGGCATGCTGGCACCAGAATAATAAAAGGTACCATCTTATTGGTATTGAATTAGGATTAGAAAGATACAATAAAATGCATTTACTCAGATAAGAGAATGGAGTAGAAATATGCAGAGTTTTAGTTTATCTTTAGTAAATAGAAAGAGAGTTATTCACATCATTAGATGCTATATCCTACATGTTATTATTATGCTATATCCTACAAGATATAGTCAGTAGTACAGGGAGTGCAGAATTATTAGGCAAATGAGTATTTTGACCACATCATCCTCTTTATGCATGTTGTCTTACTCCAAGCTGTATAGGCTCGAAAGCCTACTACCAATTAAGCATATTAGGTGATGTGCATCTCTGTAATGAGAAGGGGTGTGGTCTAATGACATCAACACCCTATATTAGGTGTGCATAATTATTAGGCAACTTCCTTTCCTTTGGCAAAATTAGTCAAAAGAAGGACTTGACAGGCTCAGAAAAGTCAAAAATAGTGAGATATCTTGCAGAGCGATGCAGCACTCTTAAAATTGCAAAGCTTCTGAAGCGTGATCATCGAACAATCAAGCGTTTCATTCAAAATAGTCAACAGGGTCGCAAGAAGCGTGTGGAAAAACCAAGGCGCAAAATAACTGCCCATGAACTGAGAAAAGTCAAGCGTGCAGCTGCCAAGATGCCACTTGCCACCAGTTTGGCCATATTTCAGAGCTGCAACATCACTGGAGTGCCCAAAAGCACAAGGTGTGCAATACTCAGAGACATGGCCAAGGTAAGAAAGGCTGAAAGACGACCACCACTGAACAAGACACACAAGCTGAAACGTCAAGACTGGGCCAAGAAATATCTCAAGACTGATTTTTCTAAGGTTTTATGGACTGATGAAATGAGAGTGAGTCTTGATGGGCCAGATGGATGGGCCCGTAGCTGGATTGGTAAAGGGCAGAGTGCTCCAGTCCGACTCAGACGCCAGCAAGGTGGAGGTGGAGTACTGGTTTGGGCTAGTATCATCAAAGATGAGCTTGTGGGGCCTTTTCAGGTTGAGGATGGAGTCAAGCTCAACTCCCAGTCCTACTGCCAGTTTCTGGAAGACACCTTCTTCAAGCAGTGGTACAGGAAGAAGTCTGCATCTTTCAAGAAAAACATGATTTTCATGCAGGACAATGCTCCATCACACGCGTCCAAGTACTCCACAGCGTGGCTGGCAAGAAAGGGTATAAAAGAAGAAAATCTAATGACATGGCCTCCTTGTTCACCTGATCTGAACCCCATTGAGAACCTGTGGTCCATCATCAAATGTGAGATTTACAAGGAGGGAAAACAGTACACCTCTCTGAACAGTGTCTGGGAGGCTGTGGTTGCTGCTGCACGCAATGTTGATGGTGAACAGATCAAAACACTGACAGAATCCATGGATGGCAGGCTTTTGAGTGTCCTTGCAAAGAAAGGTGGCTATATTGGTCACTGATTTGTTTTTGTTTTGGAATGTCAGAAATGTATATTTGTGAATGTTGAGATGTTATATTGGTTTCACTGGTAAAAATAAATAATTGAAATGGGTATATATTTGTTTTTTGTTAAGTTGCCTAATAATTATGCACAGTAATAGTCACCTGCAATACACAGATATCCCCCTAAAATAGCTAAAACTAAAAACAAACTAAAAACTACTTCCAAAAATATTCAGCTTTGATATTAATGAGTTTTTTGGGTTCATTGAGAACATGGTTGTTGTTCAATAATAAAATTAATCCTCAAAAATACAACTTGCCTAATAATTCTGCACTCCCTGTAGAAGAGAAAAAAATTATATCCAGCTCACCATAAGCGCTCGGTGCACAGAGAGGACCGGACTCGTCCTTTGTACAATCCCAATAAAAGCAAATTCTCCAGCATCCGTCAGTATTGGTCGTCTTTATTGTAGATCGGTATAAAAGTACATACTGCAATCTTCACCACCCTCCTCCACAGGCTAACATGTTTCAAACTGGAAAGTTCTTAATCATAACCTAGTGACGAGGTTATGATTAAGAACTTTCCAGTTTGAAACATGTTAACCTGTGGTGGAGGGTGGTGAAGATTGCAGTATGTACTTTTATACCGATCTACAATAAAGATGACCAATACTGATGGATGCTGGAGAATTTGCTTTTATTGGGATGTTAAGATATAGGAAGTAAAGTATAATCATATAAGTGCATTCATGGTATCTATTATAAGAATTAGGTGAATTTCTTCTAAGATTGTCAACATATACGTGAAATAATTACTTCAGTCTCAGGAAACTTTTTCTTGGGCTGTAGACACAAGTGATTATAAATAAATAGTGTGTCTTCACTCTAAGGCAATAGACCAAAGTATCACCAGAAATTGGTCTATCCCAATAAAGGGACTTTATAGTATTTGTCTTAATTAAATGGGTTTAGTCCTGGATTTAGAAATAGAATGGATGTCTGGTGGAGTCGTATACTAAGGTGTCTGTGTGAATAGAGGGCTAATTCTCAATACACATTCTAATTTGCTTCTATTGTTAGGAAATGTTGTCCCAAAGTTTCGGTCAAAAGTCGATCTTGTTTTTCTCTCTTTTTAGGAAAATATAAGAATTAGCTGTACTTATAAAATTTACTCATAGATCTCTAATGCCATCTAGTGGTAGGGTAAATTAAGACATGTGTTGCGAAATAGGTGGGGGAGTGACAGATGATGTCACTGATTATTGATTAACCTGTCCAAGCCCCTTCCTAAGGGGGAAAAAAAGGCAGCATAAGTTGATAGGGGGATCATCACTTCAGAAAATCTTCCTGATCATCTCATTGAGGCCATCCATCCAATCCATCCTATTTGATCCACCTACCTGAGGAAGCCATCTGACTAGAAATCCAGCTAGTAGAGGCAGCCATCTTGAAAATGATTTCCAGTCATTTACCACACCCCAAGAGGAGATAGGACTTCACTGAGTTATAGTCCTGAATATTGCAACTGATTTCTGCTAGCCGATACCCTGGTATAGTATAAACTTACCTATATTTTATAGGAGAATATATATATATATATATATATATATATATACAGTATATATATATAAAGACCTTAAATGTATGATTATAGATCAGTTTCAAAGGGGTAGACGAGGTGGCGAACAACGGGAACTGCGGTGGATATATCGCCTACAGTCACTCAAACCTAAGGGTCTGAATGTGGACTTTAAGTGGAACATTATGTAGAATGTTGGGTTCTCTCGCGCCTATGTGGGGTGTTATTTTCCTCGTTTACCAATTTGGTTATAGAATCACCTTTGGTGTCTATTCTAATTATTCTATTTTGTTTTTTCATTTTTAGGACTTTTGGGATCCAAAAAGGATTCATCTATTCTTCAAGTTTTTTTCATGGTGGAGGAGAATGGTGTCGGCCGCCTTGGCGGTGTAGGTCCAGAATAAGAGAATGGGGTTCACACTTGAATCATGGCTTCACACTTAAAAGAAAAATGGATAAGTCGTGAATGACGACTGCCATCACGATACTCCACTCTAAGTTTTTAAACCATGCGGCCACTGACCGCCTAATCAGCACTTACAGGTGATCACTATAAGCACAAAGCACGAGGCACTTTATGAACTAGGCAGTGTTTATTTGTTATTTTTGGAATTTGCCTATGAAATGTCACTATGTATGTAAAAATTGCGATTTTGACACACGATACATGAATGAATTCATATATGATCATGAAAAAACTTTTAATGTAACTCACGTTTTTATGCATTATTGATTATGTTATTGCCAATCACCTTGTTAGTTGACTCACTAAGCATTGTGGGTATAAATGTAGATGTTGTGACACCAATTGTTATGCTTGAGAAAGACTGCAATGAGCAGTTGAAACGTTGCACAGGGGAAATAAAGCGGGTCGTTTTTTCACCATATCCTGGAGTGCTGCCTCTTCTTTGAGATATCTACAACCATTTTGACCTAACAGCCTAAGGTCAGAGGATTTTGCACCCAACTTCATCTGCAAGTAGTGCTGCTGCCCTTTCTTTGTATTTTATTGTTGAACTTGTACAGCTTTGCACTGCCACTTTATTCCTTGATTACAACATGGACCCCCCGATGTGTTCACATATACCAAAGAGGACGAGGAAAGAATCCTACAGGGCTTGGTGAGAGATCCCCAGTTTTTATCTACTCCCACCACTGTTGATCTTAAAAAACAGTATGAAGCTGATGCCCAAAAAATTGCTTCCATGGACTTACATCTCATGACATTGGGTCAATATTATAAAGAACATAGAATTCCCAGGGGGATTCGCTCACAATTAAAACCTAATTTATTCCCTGGTGGCTCAGCATGCACATTGAAGTTTGTGCAGATATCAAATAAATATGCCTGATATCATACTGCTTAATTTAGAGTACTTGCAACAAGAATTGGTGGAAGTGAAGGAGAGACACCTGAAAACGAAAACTGCAATTCAGTCACTACTTAATACAGAGGAATGGAATCAGTATGACCAAAATTGTACCCAATATCTGGACAGATTTATCAAAGATCAAGAGAGCATAAAAAGAAAAAAATGGCTTTGTGACTCGGATGATTATGCCAGGGGAAGAATATATACCTGGCAGGAAGATACTCAGAGGAGACAGATGCCACCATATCGCTCTGCAATGAGGAAACAATATCCACAACCTAACCAACACCAGCAACAACAACAACAAAATAATATGACAACAGCACCTGTATTGGACATTGCATCGGCTTCATCAATGCCTTTTTTAGGCCAGGGACCTACACCAAAAGAACCAGACGAGAAGGGAGGAAGCACTATAAATGGAGAAAACTTCAAAAACTTCAAAAATCAGAGACCACAGAAGCAAACGACACGTCGCAAAGGGGGCAAACAGTAGGGGTGGACGAGTCTCTTATCTCCAAACCAACTGTGGTAAATATGTCCTCAGTTTCATTGTCTGATGCACAGATGGCCTTATTGTCAAAGGGTTTGTCATTTTGCCCCTCCACAAAGGTCGATTGGTTTCAGCTTGAGGTGGATATGCAGCGCCTGTTCAGGAATATCAAATTACAAATTTGGTTTTCTGAACATCCACCCCCAGCTGACCATAGATCGACTATAGGTGGATCTGAACTCACTCTGGGACAGGTTAATCTGTCTCCTAAGAGTGACTTCATACCACAGATCAACCATCATACTGTTGAAACATTAATTAAGGCTGTGACATTGGATATCAGTTCACTAAAATCCAGGGTCCTTGATACACCTCTGCAACATCCAAATATGACCTCAGCTGACATTAGATCATTGGATGAGTTATGCCATGACAGCAGCCTCACCATAAAACCGGCCGACAAGGGCGGTGCGGTTGTTGTCATGGACACGTCCTGGTATATGGGTGAAATAAGGAGACAGCTAAATGACCAGAATGTGTACAGGGAATTGCCAGGAGATCCAAAATTTGAGTACATCAAAAAAATCAAAAATGTTTTGGATTTGGCACGTGATCATGGGATCATTGACGAAGGTGTATATAGTTTTCTGTTAATTGAGAATCCACGTATGCCAATGATTTATGTATTGCCAAAAATACATAAGTCCTTGACGAATCCCCCCGGGAGACCCATTGTGTCGGGTATTGATTCGATCTGTTCACATGTTTCAATTTTCCTGGACCGCATACTCCGCACTTATGCAATCAACACAAAGTCCTATATTAGGGACACTGAGGATTTTTTGGAAAAAATCTCCTCAGTAAGATTACCCTATGGATGTTTGGTGGCATCTTTTGATGTCACCAGTCTTTATACCTCCATAGATCACGAACGGGGAGTTAATGCGGTCAGGAGATGTTTGGAACATAGTGACTACTCAGGAGGATGTTGTGATTTTATCATTCAACTGTTGAATCTGGTCCTGAGACATAATTACTTTATGTTTGGGGAGCAGTTTTTTCTGCAATTACGTGGGACCGCAATGGGGTCCAATGTGGCCCCCACGTATGCAAATGTGTTTATGGCGTCACTTGAGGAGGATCTTGTCTATGTATCCCACCACTTCAGTCAGGTACTGGGGTGGTGGCGGTACATAGACGACATCTTCCTCATTTGGCGAGGGGACATGGAATCCTTGGAACAGTTCCACTGTTATCTGAATGATATGGACAGTGAGATTGTATTCACATTAACACACTCCAATAAACAGGTCCAGTTTCTTGACACAATGGTGTCTATTGTTGGTGATAGATTGTCTACGGACATCTTCACCAAATCTACTGATTGCAATACGTTATTGCGATATGAAAGCTGTCATCCTAGACCCTGTATTGATTCCCTACCACGCAGTCAACTACTGCGTGTGAGGAGAATCGTACAGGATCCAAAAAACCTACCTGTCAGATATGGACAAATGGTCAATAAGTTCAGACAGAGGGGGTATCCGCAAAAAAAATCTAGCGAGACATCTGAGGAGAATACAGCATCCACAGGAGGAGGAGGAAAAGAAATCCAAACCTAAACAGATCCCTTTTGTAACAACATACTCAGAACAAAGTAAGGATATAGCTAGTATATTGAAAAAACACTGGCCTATCCTACAGAGTAATTTTCCTAAGATTGAAACACTGATTAGACCTCCTCTCCTGTCATATAGATGGCCCACCAACCTGAGAGACAGGCTGGTGAGGGCTGATGTCCCTATCAAAAAGAAGGTGCAAACATTTCTAGGTGCAAGGAGGACGGGATGTTTCCCGTGCCTTAAATGTGTGAACTGCACTTATATGATTAGGGGTAATGTGTTTATACATCCGGAAACTGGAGTACAATATGACATTCGTCATTATCTGACGTGTGACAGCACGTTTGTTATTTACGTGTTGAAATGTCCATGTGGTCTCCTCTATGTGGGGGAGACCACATGTGACATGAAAACGCGTTTGAACAATCACCGGTTCTCGATAAGACGCAAAAGATTGGACCTATCGGTCCCTAAACACTTTGTGGAGTTTGGCCATACTGAGAAAGACCTTAAATGTATGATTATAGATCAGGTTCAAAGGGGTAGACGAGGTGGCGACTGTACAGTGACCCTTAAACAACGGGAACTGCGGTGGATACATCGCCTACAGTCACTCAAACCTAAGGGTCTGAATGTGGACTTTAAGTGGAACATTATGTAGAATGTTGGGTTCTCTCGCGCCTATGTGGGGTGTTATTTTCCTCGTTTACCAATTTGGTTATGTGATCACCTTTGGTGTCTATTCTAATTATTCTATTTAGTTTTTTCATTTTTAGGACTTTTGGGATCCAAAAAGGATTCATCTATTCTTCAAGTTTTTTTCATGGTGGAGGAGAATGGTGGCGGCCGCCTTGACGGTGTAGGTCCAGAATAAGAGAATGGGGTTCACACTTGAATCATGGCTTCACACTTGAAAGAAAAATAGATAAGTCGTGAATGGAGGAAGTTATGGCTACAGGAGATGTATAGGGGGTAGAATTGGAAGGTGGGGATGCGGGGTGTGGACAACACTCGGTACCCTATGATCCTTTAGGTATATGGGGATGATCACTTGCATGGTGCATCCTTATAGACCGCACCCCCTTTTCTCCACTTAACATATATTGTGTATTGTATATTATGTCCCTTTTAGGACTATAATCCTCCGATATTCACGATTTGATATCCTGATTTATCTATTATATTATAATTGTCTGCAATAACCATGTGAATAGTGTTCATTCTCTAGCTGTCTCTTTTCCCAATATAGGTCTCATTGCCATGCTCTGACTGACCCTGGAGATGGCAAGGTGTTGAGGGTAGGCACTTCCTAGTTGTCAGGCAACGATTCATGTGACTATGTCATGTGACCGGGAGGCCGAACAGGGAGACGCCGCCCTCTATATCGTCATGCTTCGGGGGAGGTGCCGGGATGCTGGTGTGCGCATCAGGACCGACGTCACTTTTGGGCGCGTTCTCTGTTGGTGTACACGGGTATCCAGGTTACCGAGCATGCGGGGTGCGGCCCCAGGGACGCCGAGACGACTGCCATTACGATACTCCACTCTGTAAGTTTTTAAACCATGCGGCCACTGACCGCCTAATCAGCACTTACAGGTGATCACTATAAGCACAAAGCACGAGGCACTTTATGAACTAGGCAGTGTTTATTTGTGTTTTTTGGAATTTGCCTATAAAATGTCACTATGTATGTAAAAATTTTGACACACGATACATGAATGAATTCATATATGATCATGAAAAAACTTTTAATGTAACTCACGTTTTTATGCATTATTGACTATGTTATTGCCAATCACCTTGTTAATTGACTCACTAAGCATTGTGGGTATAAATGTAGATGTTGTGACACCAATTGTTATGCTTGAGAAAGACTGCAATGAGCAGTTGAAACGTTGCACAGGGGAAATAAAGCGGGTCGTTTTTTCACCATATCCTGGAGTGCTGCCTCTTCTTTGAGATATCTACAACCATTTTGACCTAACAGCCTAAGGTCAGAGGATTTTGCACCCGACTTCATCTGCAAGTAGTGCTGCTGCCCTTTCTTTGTATTTTATATATATATATTTTTTTTTTTTTATGGTCAGGGCTAGGAACTGGAGATGGTTGTACGTGGACCCCAACCCTGACCACAGTGGCTGGATTATGCCGGGAGCCACGGACGTGGGTACACCAAAAAGGGGGCACACCCAAGGATGTGAAGAAAGAAAAAGGGGCGAGAGGGAGGGGCGCGATGAACGGGCGACTGGCCTGGATCTGTCTGAGGGGTTAAATAGCCAGACGCCCCTTCCACAAATACAGGCTGAATATCAGCCTTAACTATTTATGGTCAGGGCTAGGAACTGGAGATGGTTGTACGTGGACCCCAACCCCGACCACAGTGGCTGGATTATGCCGGGAGCCACGGACGTGGGTACACCAAAAAGGGGGCAAGAAAAGGAGTCGAGCTGTTAGGTGCAGATAATTTTTATTGAGATTATTACAGAGCCAAAGTACAAAAAGCTTGTGATATTTCGGTATGAGGATTGGGAATATACCTGGTGAAACAAGAAGGATTATGGAAGAGTACAGACCTGTGCGAGCCAGGACGCGACAACGACTGATGAAACACAGCCTGAGTGAGCCAGGCAAGAAAGACAGATAGCGCAGTGGAAAGAAGAAGGACAGGCGGAGCCTGGACGTGCCCAGCGACACTGTGACATGGGCAATGCAGGTAGCGAATCAGGACGAACCAGGTGGTGGAGGAGGAAGATGACACAAGACCGAAGAAACCATGCAACAAGGAGAAGACAAGGAGCCTGAGCGTGCCAGGCCACACCGAGGCCTTGGCGATCCAGGAGACAAAACAAAAAACTTTGGCGATCCGAGCAACAAAGGAGGAAGACAATGCAAGGCCTGAACGTACCAGGCCACAAAGGAAGGAGAAGGACAAACACGAAGCCTGGGCGATCCAGGAGACAACATAAAGCCTGGGCGAACCAGGCAACAATAAATGACACCAAGATTTGCGCAATTAAAAGGCATAGCCTATAACGTGAGCCTTAACGAACCAGGCAATCCTATTAACCCGGAAAACCTGGGTGAACCAGGAGACAATTGCTGTGAGAATCTGTGGCCTGACTTGCCGGGCAGCCCAGCATACTAAATACCCAGGAGGGACTGAACGAGCTAACCATGTAAAAGTAGACACCTGAACCATCACCATCTGGGGGAATTTAATAATCTGGAAAAGGGGTTAACAGCGGGTGCCCTGCCAGGAACCGAGACCACCTCCAAACCCTATAAGTGGTCCCAGAAACCATCCCCTGGTGACAAACCCCCAAGCCTCAAGCTGTGCTGAACAAGCGCCGGTTACTGGGCAACAAGGGAACTGAGCGGCACATGCTGCGTACACCGGGGGCGGAGCCTTTGCCAGGATGCCGTGCTCAGTGTGACGGAGAGCCCCCTGACCTGCAGCAAGAGCTCTTGCCCGTTTACTCTCTTCCCCGGCGCTGGGAAAGTCGGTTGTCAGGCGGGGACGTAAGCAGTGTTGCGGCGGGGGAGGAGCACGGCAACCTCACTACTTACCAGCCGGGTGCCGCATGGAGAATGAGAGAGCAGAGCAGCTCCCCCCTGCCTGCCCGACCTACGGGGAAGAGCCTCCTGAGCGGGATCCAGGTTAGTAGCGCGGCGGCTGCTCGGAGCTACTTACCTCATGCGCATGCGTCAGCCACAGAGGAACTAGGTAACGGTGGAAGTAACTTCAGCTACTAGAGAGCGAGATGAATGGGCGACTGGCCTGGATCTGTCCCACAAATACAGGCTGAATATCAGCCTTAACTATATATATATTCAATTAACCATACTTTGTGTATAGAATCTGTCTTGGAATAAGGCTAGGCTGTAACTGCAGTATCATCCTAACTTTTCCAAATCCAGGGAGATTTATAAATACTGTTGAGAGAACACGGTATCATCTCCAAGGAACTGAGTTCAGTTCTAGGTCGGTATGGTTGATTATGTACATATACAGTCAGGTCCATAAATATTGGGACATCGACATAATTCATTTTTTTTTGGCTCTATACACCACCACAATGGATTTGAAATGAAACGAACAAGATGTGCTTTAACTGCAGACTGTCAGCTTTAATTTGAGGGTATTTACATCCAAATCAGGTGAACGGTGTAGGAATTAAAACAGTTTGCATATGTGCCTCCCACTTGTTAAGGAACCTAAAGTAATGGGACAATTGGCTTCTCGGCTGTTCCATGGCCAGGTATGTGTTAGTCTCTCATTATCCCAATTACAATGAGCAGATAAAAGGTCCAGAGTTCATTTCAAGTGTGCTATTTGCATTTGGAATCTGTTGCTGTCAACTCTCAAGATGAGATGCAAAGAACTGTCACTTTCAGTGAAGCAAGCCATCATTAGGATGAAAAAAACCTAAAACAAACCCATCAGAGAGATAGCAAAACATTAGGCGTGGCCAAAACAACTGTTTGGAACATTCTTAAAAAGAAGGAACGCACAGGTGAGCTCAGCAACACCAAAAGACCCGGAAGACCACGGAAAACAACTGCGGTGGATGACCGAAGAATTCTTTCCCTGGTGAAGAAAACACCCTTCACAACAGTTGGCCTGATCAAGAACACTTTCCAGGAGGTAGGTGTATGTGTGTCAAAGTCAAAAATCAAGAGAAGACTTCACCAGAGTGAATACAGAGGGTTCACCACAAGATGTAAACCATTGGTGAGCCTCAAAAACAGGAAGGCCAGACTAGAGTTTGGCAAACGACATCTAAAAAAGCCTTCACAGTTCTGGAACAACATCCTATGGACAGATGAGACCAAGATCAACTTGTACCAGAGTGATGGCAAGAGAAGAGTATGGAGAAGGAAAGACACTGCTCATGACCCTAAGCATACCACCTCATCAGTGAAGCATGGTGGTGGTAGTGTCATGGCGTGGGCATGTATGGCTGCCAATTCGACTGGTTCTCTTGTATTTATTGATGATGTGACTGCTGACAAAAGCAGCAGGGTGAATTCTGAAGTGTTTCGGGCAATATTATCTGCTCATATTCAGCCAAATGCTTTAGAACTCATTGGATGGTGCTTCACAGTGCAGATGGACAATGACCCAAAGCATACTGCAAAAGCAACCAAAGAGTTTTTTAAGGGAAAGAAGTGGAATGTTATGCAATGGCCAAGTCAATCACCTGACCTGAATACGATTGAGCATGCATTTCACTTGCTGAAGGCAAAAATGAAGGAAAAATACCCCAAGAACAAGCAGGAACTGAAGACAGTTGCAGTAGAAGCCTGGCAGAGCATCACCAGGGATGAAACCCAGCGTCTGGGGATGTCTATGCGTTCCAGACTTCAGGCTGCAATTGTCTGCAAAGGATTTGCAACCAAGTATTAAAAAGTGAAAGTTTGATTTATGATTATTATTATGTCCCATTACTTTTGGTTCCTTGACAAGTGGGAGGCACATATGCAAACTGTTGTAATTCCTACACCATTCACCTGATTTAGATGTAAATACCCTCAAATTAAAGCTGACAGTCTGCAGTTAAAGCACATCTTGTTTGTTTAATTTCAAATCCATTGTGGTGGTGTATAGAGCCAAAAATGTTAAAAATATGTTGATGTCCCAATATTTATGGACCTGACTGTATATCTGTATAGATAAAAGATGAAATATGGTATAAACCAGATTTGGGTTTAGTCTGATATCTGTCGGCTGAGAGAAATCAGGTATCAAATTGCTTTAAATATAATTGGAGGTATTGTCATAATAAGGCATTGTAGTGGATATATACTGTATATACACTCTAGATTACCTGGGCTTTCTTAAAAATGTGCATATCATTGATTGAATTTCATTTGTCACCAATTTTCTTATACAGTATATTAGTTTGCACTGTATTATTGCTATTTAATAAATATATATTTTGATATACCACCGCCTTCTTTTTGTCGTCTAACTTAGCGCAGATAACAAGCTCTCTTTAGCTTGGTATTTATGATAATAGGTTAGAATCTCCTCCTTTACAGATTCTAATTTATTCACATAAATAATATAGAAGACTGTTAATCGGAGACAGCATAAATATTCTGACAAACGCACCAGTCAACATCAAAGACATTGTATCCATCTGCAATAGCACTTTATAAAATGCAGATATTCTACAAAACAGTGCCATATAGTTTTCCACAGTACGGACAAGGATAGTACTGTTCTATGAAGGGCCAGGTGTTTCGTTCCGCAAAATACGGAATTTACAAGGATCCGTATTTTTTGCGGATCCATTTTTTGCGGACCGCAAAATACATACGGTCATGTAAATGAACCCTTAGGCTGAGTTCTTATCACCATTTAGCTTTCCGTTCTTATGATCCGTCAGAAGAAGAGAGAGAGAATAAAAAACAGGATCCTGTAAAAAACTGATCCTGTTGCATCAGTTTTGCATAGGATTGCATAGGATCCGTTTTTTTTACAGGATCCTGTAAAAAAATGGATCCTGTTGCATCAGTTGTCATCCGTTTGAGCCATTTCCATCTGAGATCCATTTTTTTTAGACAAAACAAAGGTACTGCATGCAGGACTTTTTTTCCCCATCTAAAAAACGGATCAGTTTTTTTACAGGACCCTGTTTTTTTTCTTTCTCTCTCTCTCTCTCTCTCTCTCTCTCTCCTTTTAACAGATCAGAAGAATGGAAAGCTAAACGGTGATGTGAACTCACCCTTAGCAGCGCTCTCTAAATGAGTGTTGTTAAGAAAAGTACAACACAGTGCAGTACTGACTGGGAAGAAAAACATGCAATTTTCTGTTTTTGCATTTTGGTTTTTCACTCCCCAGAACCATAACTTTTTTTCTTTTTCCATTCAGAATCAGAATCAATTTATTTGGCCAAATAAGTTTGCACTTACAAGGAATTTGACTTGGCCACATAGCCTTATGAGGGTTGTAGTCAATGGAGTATATTCAGACCATGGTCTTGTTACCAGTGGGGTACCTCAGGGGTCTGTTCTGGGACCCATATTGTTTAATATCTTTATCAGCGAAATTGCAGAAGGCCTCGATGGTAAGGTGTGTCTTTTTGCTGATGACACAAAGATTTGTAACAGGGTTGATGTTCCTGGAGGGATACACCAAATGGAAAAGGATTTAGGAAAACTAGAGGAATTGTCAAAAATCTGGCAACTAAAATGTAATGTTGATAAGGGCAAGATAATGCACCTGGGGCGTAAAAACCCACGAGCAGAATATAAAATCAGTGATACAGTCCTAACCTCAGTATCTGAGGAAAGGGATTTAGGGGTCATTATTTCAGAAGACTTAAATGTAGGCAGACAATGCATAGAGCACCAGGAATGTGTTTTGCCAGTGTAGGGAGAGGTTGCATTTTGGAGAAGGGACAGTTAGGGAAACCAAACGCTAGCTTATAGGGCCACAAAAGTCCTTTTAAGGACTGGTATAGGTGTGCTATCGATAGGTGTGATATAGAGGGGTGTGATATACTTATAATATACTTTCTAACATAGAAATTATATTATAGTGTATTTGCATTGTGCAGCAGTTGTGTGCTGTTCCACAGCTAGATAGATTGACAAACGCTATTGAAGTAACTAATTGCAACGGGTGTGATATATCTGTTGCCCCCCCCAAAAAAATGCTTGAGGGCTGCGATATATCTTCTTCCACAAAATCCTGATTGAGGGGTGCTATATACCTGTTTGCGCCAAATACTGATTGAGGGGTGCTATATACCTGTTTCCGTCAAATACCGATTGAGGGGTGTCATAGACCTTCTACAACAAAATACTGATTGAGGGGTGCTATTGCTATATACCTTCTTCCACCAAATACTGATTGAGGGCTACGATATACCTTCTTCCACAAAAACTGCTCTTCTGTACGGACTTAGGCAGAGGGTCATTTAGAAAATGACAGGCAGAGGAAGAGGCAGACCGTTCCACAGGGATGGTAGGGGTGGGCAGGTGCGCCAGACCGGAGCTTAAGTGGGAAGATGGAGAAGGCGAGTGTGATAACTTCAAAAGGGCGCACCAGAGTTGGTTGAGTGGCTCACTCAGCCTTCTGCTTCTGCACCGTCCTCATACTCTGTATCTGCACCCTCCTCACTCTCTGCTATGTGCAACCCCAAAGACACCACCACCACCATAGCCCCACCAGAGTCAGAGGAATTATTTTCCCATCCATTCCCAGACCTTACCGATGCGCAGCCATTCTTGGCATCTGATGAGGAAGAGGAGGTAGCAACGGCCACCACCCAGCGGTCTGACGACAGTACCTAGATCAGCCCAAGGAGGGTGGTCCCCGCTGTTGCTGCCTACTCCGAGATCTCTAATGTCAGTGGTGGTGAAGGTGACAATGACGTGTCGATGGATGTCACGTGGGTGCCCACAAGAGAGGAAGAGGAGGGGAGTTCAGAGGGAGAGACGGATCAGCAGAAAGGGAGGAGGAGAAGCAGGCAGAACTCGCAGTGCACAGGAGGCAAAAAGCAGACTGCAAATGTATCTGGAGCGAGCCTTCCACCATGTACGGTCACATCTTGCGCACCCAGGACGCCCGCACATGGCTCCACAGTGTGGGCTTTTTTTAACGTGTCAGCTGCTGATAATAGTGTTGCCATCTGCAGCCTGTGCTGTCAACGCATAAGTCGTGGTAAACCCAACATTCACCTAGGGACGACCGGCTTAGGAAGGCACCTGGCATCCCATCACCGAGCCCAGTGAGAGCAACGCTGTCAGAACCGACAAAGCGACACTCCCGGCTCTCCACGTCCTGAATCTTCTCCATCTCCTCTCTCCTTTCATTTGTCTTCCACTAAACCTTCCACTGTGCCGTTGTCGCGTTAATCTGGCACAAGGCAGGCTTCTGTGGACCAAATGTTTGAGCGTAAAAAATGATGACACCGGATAATCCTCTTGCCCAACGGCTGACCGCTGGCTTGTCGGAACTGCTAGCCTGCCAACTACTGCCATATAAATTGGTGGACTCGGAGGCCTTTAGAAAATTTGTGGCCATTGGCACACCACAATGGAAGGTCCCCGGAAGGAAATACAGTCAGGTCCATAAATATTGGGACATCGACACAATTCTAACATTTTTGGCTCTATACACCACCACAATGGATTTTAAATGAAACAAACAAGATGTGCTTTAACTGCAGACTGTCAGCTTTAATTTGAGGGTATTTACATCCAAATCAGGTGAACGGTGTAGGAATTACAACTGTTTGCATATGTGCCTCCCACTTGTTAAGGAACCAAATGTAATGGGACAATTGGCTTCTCAGCTGTTCCGTGGCCAGGTGTGTGTTATTCCCTCATTATCTCAATTACAATGAGCAGATAAAAGGTCCAGAGTTCATTTCAAGTGTGCTATTTGCATTTGGAATCTGTTGCTGTCAACTCTCAAGATGAGATCCAAAGAGCTGTCACTATCAGTGAAGTAAGCCATCATTAAGCTGAAAAAACAAAACAAAACAAACCCATCAGAGAGATAGCAAAAACATTAGGCGTGGCCAAATCAACTATTTGGAGCATAATTTAAAAAAGGAACGCATCGGTGAGCTCAGCAACACCAAAAGACCCGGAAGACCACGGAAAACAACTGTGATGGATGACCAAAGAATTCTTTCACTGGTGAAGAAAACACCCTTCACAACAGTTGGCCAGATCAAGGACACTCTCCAGGAGGTAGGTGTATGTGTGTCAAAGTCAACAATCAAGAGAAGACTTCACCAGAGTGAATACAGAGGGTTCATCACAAGATGTAAACCATTGGTGAGCCTCAAAAACAGAAAGGCCAGATTAGAGTTTGCCAAACGACATCTAAAGAAACATTCACAGTTCTGTAACATAGAAACATAGAAACATAGAATGTGTCGACAGATAAGAACCATTTAGCCAATCTAGTCTGCCCAATATATCTGAATCCTATGAATAGTCCCTGGCCCTATCTTATATGAAGGATAGCCTTATGCCTATCCCATGCATGCTTAAACTCCTTCACTGTATTTGCAGCTACCACTTCTGCAGGAAGGCTATTCCATGCATCCACTACTCTCTCAGTAAAGTAATACTTCCTTATATTACTTTTAAACCTTTGCCCCCTCTAATTTAAAACTGTGTCCTCTTGTGGTAGTTTTTCTTCTTTTAAATATGCTCTCCTCCTTTACCGAGTTGATTCCCTTTATGTATTTAAAAGTTTCTATCATATCCCCTCTGTCTCTTCTTTCTTCCAAGCTATACATATTAAGGTCCTTTAACCTTTCCTGGTAAGTTTTATCCTGCAATCCATGTACTAGTTTAGTAGCTCTTCTCTGAACTCTCTCTAGAGTATCTATATCCTTCTGGAGATATGGCCTCCAGTACTGCGCACAATACTCCAAGTGAGGTCTCACCAGTGTTCTGTACAGCGGCATAAGCACTTCACTCTTTCTACTGCTTATACCTCTCCCTATACATCCAAGCATTCTGCTGGCATTTCGTGCTGCCCTATTACATTGTCTTCCCACCTTTAAGTCTTCTGAAATAATTACTCCTAAATCCCTTTCCTCAGATACTGAGGTCAGGACTGTGTCAAATATTCTATATTCTGCCCTTGGGTTTTTACGCCCCAGGTGCATTATCTTGCACTTATCCACATTAAATTTCAGTTGCCAGAGTTCTGACCATTCTTCTAGTTTTCCTAAATCCTTTTCCATTTGGAGTTTCCCTCCAGGAACATCAACCCTGTTACATATCTTTGTGTCATCAGCAAAAGGACAAACCTTACCATCGAGGCCTTTTGCAATATCACTTATGAAGATATTAAACAAAATTGGTCCCAGTACAGATCCCTGTGGAACCCCACTGGTAACATGACCTTGTTTTGAATGTTCTCCATTGACTACAACCCTCTGCTGTCTGTCACTCAGCCACTGCCTAATCCACTCAACAATATGGGAGTCCATGCTCAATGACTGCAGTTTATTGATAAGTCTTCTATGTGGGACAGTGTCAAAAGCCTTACTAAAATCTAGATATGCGATGTCTACTGCACCTCCACCGTCTATTATTTTAGTCACCCAGTCAAAAAAATCTAAGATTTGTTTGACATGATCTCCCTGAAGTAAACCCATGTTATTTTTCATCTTGCAATCCATGGGATTTTAGATGTTCCACAATCCTATCCTTTAATAGGGTTTCCATTAATTTGCCTACTATTGATGTCAGACTCACTGGTCTATAGTTGCTCGATTCCTCCCTACTACCTTTCTTGTGAATGGGCACGACATTTGCCAATTTCCAATCTTCCGGGACGACTCCTGTTACTAATGATTGGTTAAATAAATCTGTTTAACGGTTTTGCCAGCTCACCACTAAGCTCTTTTAATAATTTTGGGTGTATCTCATCAGGCCCCTGTGACTTATTTGTCTTCACTTTAGACAGCAAACTTAAAACATCTTCCTCTGTAAAGCAACATGCATCAAACGATTTATTAGTCATCCTTTCTAGTGGAGGTCCTTCTCCTTTTTCTTTTGTAAAAACTGAACAGAAGTATTCATTAAGGCAGTCGGCTAGCCCTTTATTCTCTTCTACATACCTTCCGACCTTTGTTTTTAATTTAGTTATTCCTTGTTTTAATTTCCTTTTTTCATTTATATATATGAAGAATGTCTTATCCCCTTTTTTCATAGACTGAGCTAGTTTTTCTTCTGCCTGCGCTTTAGAAGTTCTTATAACTTGCTTGGCCTCTTTCTGCCTAATCTTGTAGATTTCCTTATCTTCATTGCTCTGGGTTTTTTTATAATTACAAAATGCTAGCTTTTTATTTTTAATGATTTGGGCCACTTCTGCTGAGTACCACAGTGGTCTCTTCCTTTTTTTGCTTTTACTGACAAGTCTAATGCAATTTTCTGTTGCCTTCAATAATGCACCTTTTAAGTAGTCCCATTTCTCCTGGACTCCATGTAATCCGTTCCAGTCTGATAAGGACTCATTTATGACTAATTTCATTTTTGAAAAGTCTGTTTTTCTAAAATCTAAAACTTTTGTTTTTGTGTGGTGGGACTCTTTCACAGTTCTTATATTAAACCACACTGACTGGTGATCACTAGATCCCAAGGTTTCGCCTACAATGACATCATATACCGAATCCCCATTTGTGAATACCAAATCCAAAATGGCCTCCCTCCGGGTTGGCTCCTCAACCACTTGTTGTAGAGATAACCCCAGTAGGGAATTTAGAATATCTGTACTCCTGGTAGAACTTGCTATTTTGGTTTTCCAGTTTATATCTGGAATATTGAAATCTCCCATAATGATAACTTCTCCTTTCATTGTCATTTTAGCTATTTCTTCAACTAGTAGATCATCTAGTTCTTTAACTTGACCAGGTGGTCTATATATCACACCTACACGAGTTACTGCATGGTTAGCAAACTGCAACGTAACCCAAACTGACTCTATGTTGGCCTCACCAACTTGTATTAGGTTAGATTTAATGCTATCTTTCACATACAGGGCCACTCCTCCTCCTTTCTTGCCTTCTCTGTATAAAGAGTACCCTGGTATGGTTATGTCCCAGTCATTTCTTTCATTAAACCATGTCTCCGTAACAGCCACTAAATCTACATTCTCAGATGCCATTATTGACCCAAGTTCATTGATTTTTTTACCTAAACTGCGAGCATTTGTAGACAGGACTCTGAGCTTATCATTTCTTAACCTCTGTGCTTCTGACCTGTTCTGGCATTGTTTCGGGGGGCAATTGGATTCTTTTATTTTCACTCTTTTGCCCCCCCTTCCTAGTTTAAATACTCTTTCGCAAATTCTTGGAGTTGTTCACTAAGTACATTTGTTCCTTTGAGAGAAAGATGCAAACCATCTTTTTTGTACAGTTCCTTTCTATTCCAAGTAGAGCTATCACGAGAAACAAAGCCAAATCCTTGCTCTTGACACCATTTACCAAGCCATATGTTGAACTCCTTTATGCGCCTCTGCCTATCATTCTGAACATTATGCACAGGCAGAACTTCAGAAAATGAAATGGTGGATGCAAAATCCTGTACGTCATTACCAAGTGTGATAAAAGATTTTTTTCACCTCTGACACTTCATTGCAAGCCAGGTCATTTGTCCCTAGATGGACAAGAACATCCACGTCCCCTTCCTGCTTTGCTTGCTTAACAATATTAATAATACGTCTTCTATCTCTTCTAGCAGTAGCCCCAGGGAGACATCTCACAAAACCATTTTCTTTAAGCTCCACACTCCTTATGATTGAATCACCCAGCAACAGCTGCTTCCTTTGAGACTTCACTTTATCTTTTTTGTCCTTGGCTGCAGTCTTGCATACATTAGACATAGGAGTCAATGGTTTCTCACCCTCTGTGCTTGAGTTCATATCCATGTTGTCCTTACATTCTGAGAGTGCTGCAAATGAATTATGGAGAACCACCGACTGTGGGACATGTCTTCTATCCACCACTCTAAGTCTTCCAGAACCTACAGTAACCCATCTGCCATTTCTGGGGGTCCTCTGTGGCAGTGGCATTGCAGCAGTCCTAGCTGGAGTTTGTTTAACAGATAATTTAAATATCTCAGGATTTCAAAAATGCAATTTCCTGCTGCAGTAAGGAGAACTGTCTACAGATCTGACAGCATCCGAATCTCCAAAGAGTGGAACATGAAATAAATGCACAACAATTCCTGCACTGAACCAAGTCTGCCATTTTAAAGAGGAAAAAAAAAAATTGTAAATTTAAATCAAACAAATCTTACCTTTTTTTTGTATTGTTTCCACCTTCCAGCCTACCTCCTGACTATCTCCTGCAATATCTCTTCACTGTACTTAATGTAGTACTTGAAGGTAGTACTTGCAGGCCAGCTAATGAGTCTGTCTCTATATATACACACACTCCTTCACAAGCTCCTCCCCCAGCAACAAATGTAACACCTTAGTGAGCTAGGCTCATTAGCAAACGCACAATAGCAAACACCTGACCAAATTCCTTACCTCTTCTCAAGCAATGGTCAGCAAAAAAACCACAGATGAGCCAGTTGCAAACTCCAAGCCAATCTCTTGCAGTATCTCTTCAGTCTCCTGCAATATCTCTTCACTGTACTTAATGTAGTACTTGAAGGTAGTACTTGCAGCTAATAACAACATCCTATGGACAGATGAGACCAAGATCAACTTGTACCAGAGTGATGGGAAGAGAAGAGTATGAAGAAGGAAAGGAACTGCTCATGATCCTAAGCATACCACCTCATCAGTGAAGCATGGTGGTGGTAGTGTCATGGCGTGGGCATGTATGGCTGGCAATAGAACTGGTTATCTTGTATTTATTGATGATGTGAACGCTGACAAAAGCAGCAGGATGAATTCTGAAGTGTTTTGGGCAATATTATCTGCTTATATTCAGCCAAATGCTTCAGAATTCATTGGGCGGCGTTTTACAGTGCAGATGGACAATGACCCAAAGCATACTGCAAAAGCAACTAAAGAGTTTTTTAAAGGGAGTCTGTCATCAGCATTTCACTTTTTTAACCCTTCCCATAGCTCCCTAGCATGCTTACATTTAATAAAAACGTTACCTCTGGCATCAATCCTGGACTTATAGAACCGTCAAAAACGATCTTTATAACTTATGCAAATGAGGGCTCGCAAGTCAGTCCGTCGGCCGGCTTCGCGCCGTTAGCCAGAGCATGCGCAATAGTTACTGTGATGCCGTACAAGGAATGGGCATCGCAGTGCGCATGCGCCGGCCGACGGACTGACTGCGCAGGCGCGGGATCTCGGCGGAATAACAAGTTAGTATAAAGGCGGTCAGAGGGAAAGGATGGGCTGGTGGAGGGTATGAAGGAGGGAGCAGGGGGACGCAATGAAAAGGCTGAGCAAGCAGGGCACCTACGAGTGTAATGCCGCCCCTGGGCACTTGCTAGCCCTCATTTGCATAAGTTATAAAGATCGTTTTTGATGGTTCTATAAGTCCAGGATTGATGCCAGAGGTAACGTTTTTATTAAATGTAAGCATGCTAGGGAGCTATGGGAAGGGTTAAAAAAGTGAAATGCTGATGACAGACTCCCTTTAAGGGAAAGAAGTGGAATATTATGCCATGGCCAAGTCAGTTACTTGACCTGAATCCGATTGAGCATGCATTTCACCTGCTGAAGACAAAACTGAAGGGAAAATGCCACAAGAACAAGCAGGAACAGAAGACAGTTGCAGTGGAGGCCTGGTAGAGCATCACCAGGGATGAAACCCAGTGTCTAGTGATGTCTATGCGTTCCAGACTTCAGGCTGTAATTGACTGCAAAGTATTTGCAACCAAGTATTAAAAAGTAAAAGTTTGATTTATGATTATTATTCTGTCCCATTACTTTTGGTTCCTTAACAAGTGGGAGGCACATAGGCAAACTGTTGTAATTCCTACACTGTTCACCTGATTTGGATGTAAATACCCTCAAATTAAAGCTGACAGTCTGCAGTTACAGCACATCTAGTTTGTTTCATTTCAAATCCATTGTGGTGGTGTATAGAGCCCAAAATTTTCGAATTGTATCGATGTCCCAATATTTATGGACATGACTGTATTTCTCCCAGAAGGGCATCCCTGAGCTATAGGGCCACGTTCAGCGGCAAGTTAATATATCTCTAAAAAACAAAGAGGGGGAGGTCAACACATCCCAATGCGCAGGTGCACGTTGCTATGGCTGAAAATACATATAGAACAACACATAATGCAACAGCACTCTACAAACCAAATAAAGTACAAAGGTATATTGTATTGCAAATGCTATGCAAAAAAATTAGAGATGCTTAGCAAATACATTTTGTACAAAATTATTTGAGCCCGTCTGCTGCACGCCAAGGCGATCTCTATAAGATGGGTCCTAACACTAAACTCACCTGTTGGGTGCCATAACAGCGACCATGAAATTCAGGAAGTGTAGGTCCCACATGCATGCTGGGCCCCTTTTGGTTTATATCTCTATGGTGCCAAAATGGCCTCCAATGAATCCAGGGACTACAAATACCAGCATGCATGCTGAGCAAACTATGTACTCATGCTAATTAAAATCAGCCCACGACGCAAAACAGGCCATAGGAGTGCACAACCAAGTTAATATATCTCTAGCACACAGTGTCGGCGCCAAGATACATCTGACCACAGACTAGCAAACACGGGCAGGGATGGTGTGGCAAAAATAACCTTGCCACTGGGTTTTGGAGGGCCTGTTTGCAAGCCTCTTGCCTCAGGATTATGGCCCATATACTTACTTTGAAGGAAAAGATAGACCAGCCGCACAGCCTTAGGCCTCCTGCACACAACCGTTTTTCCCCACGTTTACTGGCCGTTTTTTGCGTTCCGTATACGGAACCATTAATTTCAATGGTTCCGCAAAAAAAACGGAATGTACTCCGTATGCATTCCGTTTCCATATTTCTGTTTTTCCGTTCCGTTTAAAGATAGAACATGTCCTATTATTGCCCGCAAATCACGTTCCGTGGCTCCATTCAAGTCAATGGGTCCGCAAAAAAATGAAACACATACGGGAATGCATCCGTATGTCTTCCGTTTCCGTTCCGTTTTTTGCGGACCCGTATATTGAAAATGTTATGCCCAGCCCAATTTTATCTATGTAATTACTGTATACTGTATATGCCATACGGAAAAACAGAACAGAAACGGAAACACAACGGAAACAAAAAACGGAACAACGGATCCGTGAAAAACGGACCGCAAAACACTGAAAAAGCCATACGGTCATGTGCAGGAGGCCTTAATCTGTGGAACTGTTTTGGGCAGGAAAGCCATGCTTGCAGTCGGTCAAATATGACTTTCATGGAATTCATGGAATTCGAGAACCCCTGCTCGGATCTGGGTGATTTTTGGATATGTTGTTCGCCCTGATCAGAGCTATCCATAATTTATGGGGATATGTGGGGTTTTGAGGTGTTTTCTGTGTTTTGGGAAAAATGTGTGTTTTTTGAATGTGAGTGATTAAGTTAATTGTATTTTGTTAATTGTATCACAGGCAGAGGGTGGTTTGTGTACATTAGCTGAGAGTGTCTAACTGTACAATACGGTGTTGATTGGCTGTTGTGAGCTTGTGGGGAAAACTGTATATAAGAAATGCCTTTGTGCTCATTAAACAGACCTGCTTTACTAATTCATGAAGTCTTGGCTCATGTTTGGGGGATGTCATAACTACACTCTTGGGGATTGCTATATCACAATACTCCCCTGAGTATAAGCTCTTGTAAGAGCTTGTTCCTGGTTCCTGCTCTCTGGATTTAGGAGTAGGGTTGAGCGAACCCGAACTGTAAAGTTCGTGTTCGTACCGAACTTTAGGATTTTTGGACCCCGGACCCGAACATTTCCGTAAAAGTTCGGGTTCAGGTTTGGTGTTCAGTGCTTTCTTGGTGCTTTTTGAAAAGCTGCACAGCAGCCAATCAACAAGCGGCATACTACTTGCCCCAAGAGGCCATCACAGCCATGCCTACTAATGGCATGGCTATGATGGGCGAGAGCAGCATGTGACCCAGGCTCTATATAAGCTTGAGTCACGTAGCGCTGCACGTCACTCTGCTGTTACAAGTGTAGGGAGAGGATGCTGCTGGACTTGTGATTTCAGAGAGAGCATAGGAGAGAATCTAACTCAGCGATCTACAGACAAATAGTTGTGTGGGTGCAGGGCACTATCGTTTTACCCTGCCCTGAGCTTATTGACCAAAAAATACTAACTCTTAGAATTCTGTTAGTTAGGTGGGTGGCGACGGTGGCGGCCATTTTATGCATGCTCAGTGCACCAGCACTGCATCTGAGCTTTTGGGACATTGCAAATCACAATTTTTTTGGGGCAAACTACAACATCTGGATTAGTCAGTGGGAAATTTAAGCTAGAAATGCACCCATCATTTTCTGGGTTTTGAAAAACACACTTTTTTTTCTTCACAAAAACAGTATTTTCCAGATCTGCAAGTGTTAAATTCAAGTTTAATATATACAGCTTTCATATTCTGTTAGCAAAAAGGGACTTTTTTGGCAATCTACAACATCTGTATTAGTCAGTGTGCAATTTAAGGTAAAAATACTTCCATCATTTTCTGGGGTTTGAAAAACACACTCTTGACAAAAAACACTATTTTCAGGCCTTGCAGCATCAGCACGTGTGAAATTACAGGCTTATATACTGCTGTCAAATTCAGTTTTTAAACAAACACTCATTTGGGCACAAAAACATTTGGGTTACATTCAGAGATTTTAAATACCGTCATTTGATGCACCAATATTGAATTCAGGCCTACACTGGTTCAGGCCCTGTGAGATACCCCCTCTACGTACAGGGGTTTGAATTAGGCATTTGAAATACAGCCTTTGTGCAAAGATCATATTTACTTCAGGCCTACAGAGGTTCAGGCCCTCTGTGATACTACCTCTACATACAGGGGTTTGTATTAGGCATTTGAAATACAGCCATTTGAAATACAGCCATTTTGTGCAAAGATATATTTACTTCAGGCCTACACTGGTTCAGACCGTGTGAGATACCCCCCTACATACACGGGTTTGAATCAAGCATTTGAAATACAGCCATTTAAAATACAGCCAATTTGTGCAAAGATATATTTACTTCAGGTCTACACCGGTTCAGACCGTGTGAGAAACCCCCTACATACAGGGGTTTGAATCAGGCATTTGAAATACAGCCATTTGAAATACAGCCATTTTGGGCAAATAAATATTTAGTTCAGGCCTACAGAGGTTCAGGCACTCTGAGATACTACCTCTACATACAGGGGTTTGAATTAGGCATTTGAAATACAGCCATTTGAAATCCAGCTATTTTGTGCAAAGATATATTTACTTCAGGCCTACACTGGTTCAGACTGTGTGAGATACCCCCCTAAATACAGGGGTTTGAATCAGGCATTTGAAATACAGCCATTTGAAATACAGCCATTTTGGGCAAATAAATATTTACTTCAGGTCTACAGAGGTTCAGGCCCTCTGAGATACTACCTCTACTTACAGGGGTTTGAATTAGGCATTTGAAATACAGCCATTTGAAATCCAGCTATTTTGTGCAAAGATATATTTACTTCAGGCCTACACTGGTTCAGACTGTGTGAGATACCCCCCTAAATACAGGGGTTTGAATCAGGCATTTGAAATACAGCCATTTGAAATACAGCCATTTTGGGCAAATAAATATTTACTTCAGGTCTACAGAGGTTCAGGCCCTCTGAGATACTACCTCTACTTACAGGGGTTTGAATTAGGCATTTGAAATACAGCCATTTGAAATCCAGCTATTTTGTGCAAAGATATATTTACTTCAGGCCTACACTGGTTCAGACTGTGTGAGATACCCCCCTAAATACAGGGGTTTGAATCAGGAATTTGAAATACAGCCATTTGAAATACAGCCATTTTGTGCAAAGATATATTTACTTCAGGTCTACAGAGGTTCAGGCCCTCTGAGATACTACCTCTACATACAGGGGTTTGAATTAGGCATTTGAAAAACAGCCATTTGAAATACAGCCATTTTGTGCAAAGATATATTTACTTCAGGCCTACACTGGTTCAGACCGTGTGAGATACCCCCCTAAATACAAGGGTTTGAATCAGGAATTTGAAATACAGCCATTTGAAATACAGCCATTTTGTGCAAAGATATATTTACTTCAGGTCTACAGAGGTTCAGGCCCTCTGAGATACTACCTCTACATACAGGGGTTTGAATTAGGCATTTGAAAAACAGCCATTTGAAATACAGCCATTTTGTGCAAAGATATATTTACTTCAGGCCTACACTGGTTCAGACCGTGTGAGATACCCCCCTAAATACAAGGGTTTGAATCAGGAATTTGAAATACAGCCATTTGAAATACAGCCATTTTGTGCAAAGATATATTTACTTCAGGTCTACAGAGGTTCAGGCCCTCTGAGATACTACCTCTACATACAGGGTCAACCAATATTAACCGGACAGAATAATATCAAAAACATCGGACCCCCAAGGAGTCATGATAATCACCAAAAAAATGAATAAAATTAACTTACATATGTATGAAGATCCAAAAAACTTTATTGTAAGTATATATAAACATATAAACAATACATACATATATAATAAAACAGGCAGCACAAGGCGGGACACACAGATGAGTAGCAGGACCCAAGGAGATGCTGGGAGATCAGTGCACGAAATAACAGGGAAAAAAGAATGCTAGCTGAAAAAGCATATCTCAAAACCTCATAGCAGCAACGCCCCAAACAAAGTGCAAAGGAGGCAATTGTGGAGATTGAGGTTGGAATGAAAAGGACAAAGTATAAACATACCCTGACTGGTGCAAAGATCTCTCGGCCGACTCCTGACCCAACGCCGTTTCGCCAGTAGATCTGGCTTCTACCGGGGATACGGAAACACATAAAAACATCTCCCCTATATTTTGCCCACACAGGTGTGTAGAGGAAAATTAAAATTGCAGGACCTGAATGACATCAGCACCAATGGAATTGGAGCCCCAGTACCTAAGGGCCAATCAATAGAACCAAAAGCACCTAATGGAGGCAGGATTAAGATGACAGAGCGAGCATGTGAGCAAGCACATGACCGCAGTGTCAGAGGTGCATCATACGACACACTCTGACCATCCCAGGAAAACCAATCAGTAGCCCATGTAGTCATACGGAGGAGGTAGCGAGGGCAGTGCAGTAGGTGCGGCCAAACATCTGAATGACAGAAGCATCAACAGAACATGAGGCCTCAGACTCCAAGGGATGGAGGACTAGTTATGCAGCGATCACATGACAGCACGCAACCGCAATGTCATGAGCGTCGCTGAGGCAACGCCCCCACTGCAGCACCACAAGCAGTGGTGGACGCCCCACCCCAGCAACGCAGGCAAGCCTTAGTGACGGAGCGGTCACGCGATGCGCCACATGACCGCGGCAGCACATTTGAGGCTGCTCCCACGCCCGCGCTCAGAGCGGATCCGTCTAGTGGATGCACAGACGGATCCGCTCCCACAATGCAGACATAGATATCCGCTCAAAGACAGATCCGTCTGCACCATGGTTCAGAGGAGTTCCAAGTGTGCAAATTAACCAGACGGACCCGTCCAGACCCCACACCGAAAAGCCAGCGGGAGACGGACCCGCTCGAAATCGTGCCACATTGTGTCAACTTCAAACGGATCCGCGCCCACCGACCCACACTGCAGGCCCGGACGGATCCGTCTGGCTCCGCGCAACCAGGCGGACACCCGAACGCTGGAAATTGCGCCTGGGCGTCCGCCTGCCGAGCGGAATGGAGGCCAGGCGTAGCCAAACCGCTGTACTCCGAGCGGATCCGTATCCACCCAGAATAAACCGGGCGTCCACGGATCCGCTCGGGGCCGCCCGCGACAGCCCCAAAAGCAAAACTCACAAGCGGAACCCCGAACGCCAGTGCGAAAGCAGCCCAAATGCGGATACACATACCAGCCCACAGACTCGTCTAAAAATGAGTCAGTTGTTGTCCTGGAATACTGCCATTTTTTGCCATTATTCCTCTCTATTATATATGGTACGCACTTTTTATACTGTACACGGTGCGATGATAATGAGTCTGAACATGGTCTCTTAACATAACATCGCAGTGTGGTGGGGTGTAATCCACCTGTCCACAGCGCAATGTAGTTATCTGCCGTCCATTGGATTAAGAGGGGCTAACTGTGTGTTGTCGTATTCTATGTCTCTTATGTCATGTCCAGTTCCCAGCCACTGACCTGGTACTTTTTACCCTGACCTATATTTAACAAGTTTCTATGCATTCTGACCATCTGCCCATTTTTAGACGAGTCTGTGGGCTGGTATGTGTATCCGCATTTGGGCAGCTTTCCATTCCGGCCTCCATTCCGCTCGGCAGGCAGACGCCCGGGCGCAATTTCCAGCGTTCGGGTGTCCGCCTGGTTGCGCGGAGCCAGACGGATCCATCCGGGCCTGCAGTGTTGGTCGGTGGGCGCGGATCCGTTTGAAGTTGACACAATGTGGCACAATTTCGAGCGGGTCCGTCTCCCGCTGGCTTTTCGGTGTGGGGTCTGGTTAATTTGCACACTTGGAACTCCTCTGAACCATGGTGCAGACGGATCTGTCTTTGAGCGGATCCCTATGTCTGCATTGTGGGAGCGGATCCGTCTGTGCATCCACTAGACGGATCCGCTCTGAGCACGGGCGTGGGAGCAGCCTCAAATGTGCTGCCGCGGTCATGTGGCGCATCGCGTGACCGCTCCGTCACTAAGGCTTGCCTGCGTTGCTGGGGTGGGGCGTCCACCACTGCTTGTGGTGCTGCAGTGGGGGCGTTGCCTCAGCGACGCTCATGACATTGCGGTCGCGTGCTGTCATGTGATCGCCGCATAACTAGTCCTCCGCCCCTTGGAGTCTGAGGCCTCATGT
The DNA here is from genome assembly GCF_905171765.1 of Bufo bufo. NCBI lineage: Eukaryota > Metazoa > Chordata > Amphibia > Anura > Bufonidae > Bufo > Bufo bufo. Next base: position 624,907,911 of record NC_053389.1, on the reverse strand, counting down.
TCTGTTGATGCTGCTGTCATTCAGATGTTTGGTCGCACCTACTGCACTGCCCTCGGCTCCTGCTCTGTATGACTACATGGGCTACGGATTGGTTTTCCTGGGATGGTCAGAGTGTGTCGTATGATGCACCTCTGACACTGCGGTCATGTGCTTGCTCACATGCTCGCTCTGTCATCTTAGTCCTGCCTCCATTAGGTGCTTTTGGTTCTATTGATTGGCCCTTAGGTACTGGGGCTCCAATTCCATTGGTGCTGATGTCATTCAGGTCCTGCAATTTTAATTTTCCTCTACACACCTGTGTGGGCACTATATAGGGGAGATGTTTTTATGTGTTTCCGTATCCCCGGAAGAAGCCAGATCTACTGGCGAAACGGCGTTGGGTCAGGAGTCAGCCGCGAGATCTTTGCACCAGTCAGGGTATGTTTATACTTTGTCCTTTTCATTCCAACCTCAATCTCCACAATTGCCTCCTTTGCACTTTGTTTGGGGCGTTGCTGCTATGAGGTTTTGAGATATGCTTTTTTCAGCTAGCATTCTTTTTTCCCTGTTATTTCGTGCACTGATCTCCCGGCCTCTCCTTGGGTCCTGCTACTCATCTGTGTGTCCCGCCTTGTGCTGCCTGTTTTATTATATATGTATGTATTGTTTATATGTTTATATATACTTACAATAACGTTTTTTGGATCTTCATACATATGTAAGTTAGCTCTACATACAGGGGTTTGAATTAGGCATTTGAAATACAACCATTTGAAATACAGCCATTTTGTGCAAAGATATATTTGCTTCAGGCCTACACTGGTTCAGACCGTGTGAGATACCCCCCTACATACAGGGGTTTGAATCAGGCATTTGAAATACAGCCATTTGAAATACAGCCATTTTGGGCAAAGAAATATTTAGTTCAGGCCTACAGAGGTACAGGCCCTCTGAGATACTACCTCTACATACAGGGGTTTGAATTAGGCATTTGAAATACAGCCATTTTGTGCAAAGATATATTTACTTCAGGCCTACACTGGTTCAGACCGTGTGAGATACCCCCCTACATACAGGGGTTTGAATCAGGCATTTGAAATACAGCCATTTTGTGCAAAGATATATTTACTTCAGGCCTACAGAGGTTCAGGCCCTCTAAGATGCTACCTCTACACACAGGGGTTTGAATTAGGCATTTGAAATACAGCCATTTGAAATACAGCCATTTTGGGCAAAGAAATATTTAGTTCAGGCCTACAGAGGTTCAGGCCCTCTGAGATACTGCCTCTACATACAGGGATTTGAATTTTGGCATTTGAAATACAGCCATTTTGTGCAAAGATATATTTACTTCAGGTAATATATATATGTATAGTGGGCACTCAATATCTGGCACTGCACATTGGGTACAACACATTTATTAACAACTTATTCACAATATTATCAATCAATTACATACATTTATATTATATAAAAAAATATATATTATTCCCAATTGTTGTGTATGACAATATAATTCAATATCTAAATTTTCTAAAAATTATTCAGATAAAAATTCCTGGAGGTTTTAGGAAAAATTCATAAAGATGGTTATTGATTAATGAATAATGTTCATATATTCATTATTCCTTAGGTTTCATAAAATCCATAAAATTCCTTTAAGATCTTCCAGATTAAGAAAAATGCAATTGATAAGATATAGTTGATAAAGTGCAATTAGTGCAGTGCACTTAATTGTTTCATCAACAATTTTGATATCTAACTCGGTAAGTGGTCTCACTTGTATAGCAGATTATTATCGGGTATTACTTTTAGTTAGGGGTTAGTTGCATGCTGTTCATTATTCACTTACTGCTTGATATTCAGCTTGTTTCTGTATCTGACTGTAGTTGGCGTCCCACTGCTAGTCAGTTCACTCACCTCTCTTCTTATATACCGCAAAGTATCTTTACTTGCGCTCCCACTCACGGATGTTGCTGCGTTATTCTCAGGTCTTCTATCGGTCTCTGTTCAGCGTCCCACGTGTTGATGACTTATCACGTGATCGGAGCGTCAGAGCGTCGGAGCGTCACAGCATTCCACGTGACCTGGACTTGGTGTAATTGAATTAATTTGAGTCCCGGAGGCGGTACCAACCTCCGTATATACGATTTTCTAGAAATATTCCTGTTGGTTTTTCGCAATAGATTTTTTACTAATTGCAATGCTGTAAGACGTCTTTCAGTATAAGGATCTCATCCACTCCTGCTATACGCGTTTCGAGGTTGCGTACCTCTTCCTCAGTAGCTACTGAACAGAAAAACCAACAAGAATATTGCTAGAAAATCGTATATACGGAGGTTGGTACCGCCTCCGGAACTCAAATTAATTCAATTAGGCATTTGAAATACAGCCATTTTGTGCAAAGATATATTTACTTCAGGCATACACTGGTTCAGACCGTGTGAGATACCCCCCTACATACAGGGGTTTTAATTAGGCATTTGAAATACAGCCATTTGAAATACAGCCATTTTGTGCAAAGAAATCTTTATTGAGGCCTAGTCTGGTTCAGGCCGTGTGAGATACACTCTTTACATAGTGTCGTTCTTTTCTACTATTAATTAAACACCCATTTAGGGCAAGATCCTAAATTCAAAAAATATGAGGAGAGCTTCAAATAAGGGACGTGTCCCAGGTTGTGGTGCTGCTGGTGGAGCTCCTGTTGCAGGGAGAGGACGTGGTCGATCTGTGCCAGCTACACGCACAAGTCAAGCCCCTTCCTCAGGTGAGAGTAGGCGACAAAACCTGCAGCGGTATTTGGTCGGGCCTAATGCTGCTCTACGAATGGTGAGGCCTGAACAAGTACAGGCGATAGTAGATTGAGTTGCTGACAGTGGATCCAGTTCCTTCACATTGTCTTCCACCCAGTCTCCTGCTGAAAGACCACAGTTGGCACCTGCAGCCAATGTCCATCAGTCTTTCACCTCACCCCCTTGCAAATCAGCCAAGCAGTCTGAGCCCCAAGTCATGCAGCAGTCTCTTCTGCTTTTTGATGACTCTGTTACCATCCACCTAGCCCTGCCCCAGAAGTGGAAGAGATTGAGTGCACCGATGCCCAACCACTTATTTTTCAAGATGAGTACATGGGAGGACCATCGCAGCACGTCTCGGATGATGACGAAACACAGGTGCCAACTGCTGGGGCTTTCGAAAGTGTGCAGACCGACAAGGAAGTCAGGGGTGAAGACTGGGTGGAAGACGATGTGGAGGACGATGAGGTCCTCGACCCCACATGGAATCAAGGTTATGCGAGTGACCGATGTAGTTCGGAGGAAGAGGCGGTGGTCGCACAGAACCACCAGCACAGCAGAAGAGGGATCAGGGTGCAAAAGTGGAGCGGCCATCCTCTAGACAGTACGCCTCCTACTGCCCACCGCAGCAAGGGACCGAGCACACCAAAGCCAGCTCCAAGGAGTTCCCTGGCGTGGCAGTTCTTCAGACAATGTGCTGAGGACAAGACACGAGTGGTTTGCACGCTGTGCAATCAGAGCCTGAAGTGAGGCATAAACGTTCTCAACCTGAGCACAACCTGCATGACCAGGCATTCAAGTGCAAAGTACGAGCTGCAGGGGAGTAGACACCTCAAAAACCAAGAAAGGTCTCTGGCTCCTCCTGCTTCCTCTTCTGCTGCAGTCTCGGCCTCCTCATCCACCTCTGCAGTGACAGTGCCACCTGGCACCCCACAAACAGAGGATCTGCCAGCAACACCAACACCTGGGTCACCAAGCATCTCCACAATGTCACACAGAAGCGTTTAGCTCTCCATATCCCAAACGCTGGAGAGGAAGAGGAAGTACCCCCCTACCCACCCGCGATCCCTAGCCCTGAATGCCAGCATTTCTAAATTACTGGCCTTTGAAATGCTGTCATTCCGTCGGGTGGAGACGGATAGTTTTAAAGGCCTTATGGAGGTGGCTGTCCCACAGTACGTCGTGCCCAGCCGTCACTACTTTTCAAGGCAAGTCATCCCTTCCCTTCACAGCCAAGTAGGGGACAAAATCAAGTGTGCACTGCGCAACGCCATCTGTGGCAAGGTGCACCTACACTACGGATACGTGGACCAGTAAGCACGGTCAGGGCCATTATATCTCCATAACAGCACACTGGGTAAATGCAGTGGCGGCTGGGCCTGAGGCGGATAGCAGTTTGGCGCATGTCCTTCCACTACCGAGGATTGCAGGGCGCTTCAGTTTGCCTACTGTTGCTTCCTCCTCCTACTCTGCTTCCTCATCCTCTACCAACTCCTCATCCGGTCAGCGTAACACCTTCACCACCAACTTCAGCACAGCCAGCGGTAAACGACAGCAGAGAGTTTTAAAACTTATCTGTTTGGGGAACAAACCCCACACCGCGCAGGAGCTGTGGACGGGCCTTGAACAACAGACCCATGAGTGGCTTGTGCCAGTCAGCCTCAAGCCCGGCCTGGTGGTGTGCGATAATGGGCGAAATATCGTAGCAGCTCTGGGACTAGCCGGTTTGACGCACATCCCTTGCCTGGCGCATGTGCTGAATTTGGTGGTGCAGAGATTCCTTAAAAATTACCCCGACATGTCTGAGCTGCTTCATGAAGTGCGGGCCGTCTGTGCGCGCTTTCGGCGTTCTAACCCTGCTGCAGCTCGCCTGTCAGCGCTGCAGCGTAACTTCGGCCTTCCCGCTCACCGCCTCATATGCAACGTGCCCAGAATGTGGAACTCCACCTTGCACATGCTGGCGATAGTGGAGTTTCAGCTGCAGCACGCACGGGTGAGTCGTTCGGCGGAACAGCACCACTTCACCACCAATGACTGGACCTTCATGCGAGACCTGTGTTCCTTGTTGCGCTGTTTCGAGTACTCCACCAACATGGTCAGTGCCGAAAACGCCGTTCTCAGCGTTACTATCCCGCTTCTATGCCTCCTTTAAAAAACGCTCCTGGCAACGATGCAAGAGGATGTGGCACAGGAGGAGGAGGAGGAGGAAGAGGGATCAATTCGTAGGGTTTCCGGCCAGTCATTCCCAAGTGACTCCGAGGGTGGGTTCCTGCACCCACAAACCCAAGGTACACAATTGTCCAGCCAGGGCACAGTTCTGGAGGATGACGAGGTGGAGGAGGAGATGCAGGAGGAGGAACCATGTTCACAGCAGGGTGGCACCCAGACCAGCTCATGGCCATCACTGGTGCGTGGATGGGGGGATACAGAGGACACAGACGATACACCTCCCACAGAGGACAGCTTTTCGTTGCCTCTGGGCAGCCTGGCACACATGAGCAATTATATGCTGCAGTGTCTCCGCAACGACCGCCGAGTTGCCCACATTCTAACTTGTGCTGATTACTTGGTGGCCACACTGCTGGATCCCCATTACAAGGACAACGTACCGTCCTTAATTCCGTCACTGGAGCGTGATCGTAAGATGCGCGAGTACAAGCGCACGCTGGTAGACGCGCTGCTGGTGGCATTCCCACCTGACAGCGGGGGCACAGTGGAAGCACAAACAAGGTGAAGGCAGAGGAAAAGGTCGCCAACGCAGCTGGGGCACCGCCAGCACCTCAGAAGGCAGGGTTAGCATGGCCAGCATGTGGAAATGCTTTGTCAGCACGCCACAACAACCAGCACCACCAACTGATATGGAACGTCTTAGCAGGAGGCAGCATTTCACCAACATGGTGGAGCAGTATGTGTGCACACGCTTACACATACTGAATGACGGGTCTGCCCCCTTCAACTTCTGGGTCTCCAAATTGGGCACATGGCCTGAGCTTGCCCTTTATGCCTTGGAGGTGCTACCCTGCCCTGCAGCCAGTGTATTATCTGAACGTGTGTTTAGCACGGCAGGGGGCGTCATCACAGACAATCGCAGCCGCCTGTCCACAGCCAATGTGGACAAGCTCACGTTCATTAAAATAAACCAGGCATGGATCCCTCAGGACTTGTCCGTACCTTTTGCAGAATAGACATGTATACCGGCACTAAGCAGCCATTGTTATACTGCAGCGCAATTGCTCATGTTTGTATTTTGGATATTTCACATTCTTTTGGAGTGTACCTTAATTTTACAGTGCCCGTGCCAGACCTGCACGTAAAGTAAAACACCAAAGAAGGGATAAGGCTAGCACAAATAAATAAATATAAACTTTATTGAAGTCTCAACACGAGACAAAATACGGTAAAATACAGGTAAAAGACAATACTGTGGGTATTGAAAACAGTATCAAAACAGGATGGAGATCCAAAACAGTACAAGGAAGTATAAAGTGCAAAAAATACAAAGTACATGGATCACAAATACTGAACTAACCACAATGGAGCCATGACATATAAGTACCTGAGTGGTGAACCGGATACCCCAACGCACGTTTCGCGTAAAGCTTTACCCGGTTCACCACTCAGGTACTTATGTCATGGCTCCATTGTGGTTAGTTCAGTATTTGTGATCCATGTACTTTGTATTTTTTGCACTTTGCACTTTATACTTCCATGTACTGTTTTGGATCTCCATCCTGTTTTGTTAGCCGTGGCTTGGTCTCATGTTCTAGATATCCGGTCTATGCCATTTATATACTATGTTATTTATATGACTTCATTAGCCTGGATATTTATATGTATATGCTTATATACTAGTGATGCCGCATTTCTTCCCGTGTGTTCCATACCCACCACAGTATTGTCTTTTACCTGTATTTTACCGTATTTTGTCTCGTTTTGAGACTTCAATAAAGTTTATATTTATTTATTTGTGCTAGCCTTATCCCTTCTTTGGTGTTTCACTGCTATACCTTGTAGGCCAGTTAAAAAAATAAAATAAATTGTCATTAACATTTTCGGGTGAAATTCACCAATTTTTGGGTGTATAGTACCACTGCTATACCTAGTAGGCCGATTAACAAAAAAAATATATTTGTCAGTTAAATTTTTGGGTTGAAATAGAACAATTTTTAGGGGGTGAAGTACCACTGCTATACCTAGTAGACGGGTTAAACAATAAAACAAATTGTCTCTTACATTTTATGGTGAAATTCACAAATTTTTTGGTGTGAAGTACCATTGCTATACCTAGTAGACCAGTAAAAATAAATAAATTGGCAGTTACATTTTATGGTCAAATTCACAAATTTTTGGGTGTAATATACCCCTTCTCTACCTAGTTGACAGCTTAATAAATTTCAATAATTTTTATTTTACATTTTCAGGTGACAAACAATTGTTTTCTGTCATAGACCCCTGCTTTACCAAGTAGACAAGTTAATTAATTTCTGTAATTTTTCTGTTACATTCTTGGGTTGACATTATACAATTTTAGACGTGAATAAACCCCTGCTCTGCATAGGTGACAGGGAATAACATTTCTGAAATGCTTCCTTAATTGATGCACGCCACCTCCTTTGATTCAATGCTTAAACTTAAGCAAGTTGTACCACATTTAAGCTTCAATACTTTGTCCCACATTTCCGCTATACTCTTTTGGCCAACATTTGCGCCTCAATAGCTTTTTCCACAATTCCGCTTGACTCTTTTGGCCCACATTTGGGCTTCTGTAATTTGTTCCACATTTGCGCCTCAATAACTTTTCCCACATTTCTTCTTGATCCCAATTTTTTTAAATAAATTTATCTCCATTAAATTTGGTCTTTTTTTCTCACGCTCCCTCTCTGGCCCGGAACCCTGATTCCCCGCCACCCGTAATCACCATGGTAGGCTCATAAAAGAACATCGAAAGTTGATAGAGCAGATATCAAATTGGATCGTGAACATCACGGGGACATGCAACATGGTGGGTGGGGCAGTAAGTATGCACACGCCTACACGAACTAACTGACAGGGGTCAGCCCCTGCAACTTCTGGGTCTCCAAATTGGGCACAGGGCCTGAGCTTGCCCTTTACACCTTGGAGGTGCTGGCCTGCCCTGCAGCCAGTGTATTGTCTGAACGTGTGTTTAGCACGACTGGAGGGTTATATGTACCCTAATTTAAAAAAGTAAAAATACATTTAAAACCAAAAAGCAGTGTAGGCTACCTCCTCCACCGCCACTTCCACCTACACCGCCAAATCCACCGCCTCCTCAACCTCCTACTCCATATGGACCTGGTCCTCCTAGATCAAGATTATTATTTTTATTTTTATGTATTTTATGTTATTTTAAGTCATTTCCCTATCCACATTTGCTTGTAGAGCACTTGCCATGCTCTTAACCACATTTTGATTCAATTTGCAGCCCTCTAGCCCTTTCCATGACATTTTTACAGCCATTTTAGTGCTCAAAAGTTCGGGTCCCCATTGACTTCAATGGGGTTCAGGGTCAAGTTCGGTTCGAGTTCGGGTCCCGAATTCGAACTTTTTTCCGGAGTTCGGCCGACCCCATCGAACCCGAACATCCAGGTGTCCGCTCAACTCTATTTAGGAGAGGTTCACCCACTGTAAGCTGAAGCCCGGTCTTGGGTCCAGCGTGGGTGGAGGATGGCGAGACCCCAACCAAGCTGTGGCAGTTCGTGGGGTCTGTGGTGGATACGGTGTCGAGCAGAGTGCTTGGAGCCCTCGGGAAGCACTAGGAGCATCCATCAACGGAGGTACCCAGTCGGGGTTCTAGGAGATATGTTACAGAAGGTACATAACTTTTACTGCCCACTGGGTGAACCTTCTGATAGTCGTCAAGCATGAAACCCGTGGCACCCGTTTGGATTTGGTGTTACTCACACGAATTTCATGCAGGCCTGCCTCTTCTTCTCCTCGTCCTCCATCCTCCGTCTCCTCCTCGGCTGACTCCTCCTTTTCCACTGCTACCACCTCTTCCGCTGCACCCCCCAAGCTCCCCAGAACCTATTCGACGTGCCAGGTGAGACGTTGCCTTGCTGTGCTGCAGCTGTTTTGCATGGAACCCTATAACCACACCGGTCCTGCACTGCTTTCAGCTCTATGGTCAGAGGCCGATCAATGGCTAACCCCGCTCAATTTGACAGTTGGTAAAGTGGTGTGCGACAACGGTGCCAATTTGCTGAGCGCGCTGGAACAGGGCGATTTTAGAAGATCTTACACGGCTATGTCCCGCCTTGCTGACGTTCAGCGGTAACACCACTTGCCCGTCAGACGTCTTATTTTTGACTGCCCGACGCGCTGGAACTCCACCTTGTATATGCTTGATAGGCTGCTCCAGCAGAAACGTGCTGTTAATGACTACCTGTACGAACTCTGCGGCAGGCCAGGTTCTGGGGAGCATGGTTTCTTTTCACCTCCCCGACGCATGCAGACTTCTGCGGCCATTTGATGAGATCACCAGTCGCAGCGATGGCGCCATCAGTGACATCGTACCTTACGCCTTCTTTCTGGAGTGTGCATTGAGTTGTGTCATTGATCAAGCCGTGGAGGAGCAGGAGCTGGAAGATGAGGAAGTCACAATGCTGAATGAATTCCCAGGGTGGGCTACTCCATCTGAGACAAGTCAGCAGGAGTTCGAAGAGGAGTCAGAGGAGGATGGTGGTTGGGCGGAGGAGGAGCAAGAAGAGCAGGCTTTAAACTTTTCGGGGATCCCTGGTGTTGTCCGTGGCTGGGGGAAGGAGACCAAGGACGACATTTTCCTGGGCGATGAGCAGGAGCCAGGGCGCTCCACCACTTCCAATTTAGTGCAAATGGGGGCCTTCATGCTCCAGTGTTTGAAGAGGGACCTCCATATAAAAAGCATAAAGGTCAAGGACCTGTACTGGGTGACAACGTACTTAGACCCCCGGTACAAACACAAAATGGCAAACATGTTACCAGCATCACAGAGGGCTGTCAGAGTGCAGCATTTCCAGGCCTTGCTGCGAGAGATGCTGCATTCTGCTGTTGCGGGCACTGGCAGAGTAATTTCCACCAACAGCAAAACAGGTGTGGGTATCAATACTACCGTGCCTGCAAAAAGAGGGAAGTTTGAAGATGTGTTGGTCACTTCGGATATGACAGCTACCCTCCGGACCAGCCTCAGGGAACGCCTAGACTAACAGGTGTCCGACTACATCGGGTTATTGGCCAATGTGGACGCTCTGAAAAGCGAGGAACCCCTTGACTAGAGTTGAGCGAACACCTGGATGTTCGGGTTCGACGAGTTCGGCCGAACTTTCGAAAAATGTTCGGGTTCGGGATCCGAACTCGACCCGAACTTCATCCCCAACCCGAACCCCATAGAAGTCAATGGGGACCCGAACTTTTGGGCACTAAAAAGGCTGTAAAACACACCCGGAAAGGGCTAGAGGGCTGCAAAAGGCAGCAAAATGTAGTTAAATCCCCTGCAAACAAATGTAGATAGGGAAATGATGAGTTAACATAAAATAAATAAAAATTAAACAATATTAATTGGAGTGAGGTCCCATAGCACAGAATCAGGCTTCAAGTCACCCACCAATGGAGAAGGTCACTTACTATTATTTTGACCACAGCACCCAGACAAAGGAGAGAGGTCCCACAGCAGAGAACCAGGCATCATATCACCCACCACAGGAGTAGGCCACCATTTAGTTACTTTGACCCCTACACCCAGACGGAGGAGAGAGGTTACACAGCAGAGAATCAGGCATTTAGATCACCCACCACAGGAGTAGGCCACCATTGAATCAGACCCCGGCAACCATGTCAGATGGCACAAGCATAAGCTTCATATCAATCAGCACAGGAGAAGGCGACTTTGAAAGACTTTGACCCCTACACCCAGACGGAGGAGAGAGGTTTCACAGCAGAGAATCAGGCATTTAGATCACCCACCACAGGAGTAGGCCCCCATTGAATCAGACCCTGGCAACCATGTCAGATGGCACAACCATCAGCTTTATATCAATCAGCACAGGAGAAGCCACCATTGAGTTACTTTGACCCCTGCACCCAGGAAGAGGAGAGAGGCCCCACAGCACATATTCTGGCATCATATCAGCCACCACAGGAGAAGCCACCATTTAGTTACTTTGACCCCTTCACCCAAACAGAGGAGAGAGGTTCCACATCAGAGAATCAGGCATCATATCAACCACCACAGGAGTAGGCCACAATTTAATGGGACCCCGGCAACCATGTCAGATGGCACAACCATCAGCTTCATATCAATCAGCACAGGAGAAGGCGACTTTGAAAGACTTTGACTCCTACACCCAGACGGAGGAGAGAGGTTTTACAGCAGAGAATCAGGCATTTAGATCACCCACCACAGGAGTAGGCCCCCATTGAATCAGACCCTGGCAACCATGTCAGATGGCACAACCATCAGCTTTATATCAATCAGCACAGGAGAAGCCACCATTGAGTTACTTTGACCCCTGCACTCAGGAAGAGGAGAGAGGCCCCTCAGCACATATTCTGGCATCATATCAGCCACCACAGGAGAAGCCACCATTTAGTTACTTTGACCCCTTCACCAGTGCTTTAAGTGGGCCAAAAGAGGTGCCGGTACTCTATTAGGCGCCGGTGCTCCCCCCCCCTGCACATCAGACCCCCCCATCACACACATATATATTAGTTCCTCTATGTACCAGTACAGTACCCCCCCCACCACCGCACATTCGTTCCTCTCTGTACCAGTACCCCCCTGCACATCAGACCCCCCCCCCACTCATCACACACACACACATTAATTCCTCTCTGTACCAGTACCCCCCTGCCAGGGGGGTACTGGTACAGAGAGGAATTAATGTGTGTGTGTGTGTGATGAGGGGGGGGTCTGATGTGCAGGGGGGTACTGGCTCAGAGAGGAACGAATGTGCGGTGGTGGGGGGGGGGGTACTGGTACATAGAGGAACTAATATATATGTGTGTCATGGGGGGTCTGATGTGCAGAGGGGTACTGGTACAGAGAGGCACTAATGTGTGGTGGTGGTGGGGGGGGGGGTACTGGTAAAGAGAGGAACTAATGTGTGTGATGAGGGGGGGGGGGTCTGGTGTGCAGGGGGGGACTGGTACAGAGAGGAACGAATGTGCGGGGGGGGGGGGGGGTCCTGGTACATAGAGGAACTAATATATATGTGTGTGATGGGGGGGTCTGATGTGCAGGGGCCCCCTACACATCAGACCCACCCATCAGACACATATATATTAGTTCCTCTATGTACCAGTACCCCCCCCCCCACCACCGCACCTTCGTTCCTCCCTGTACCAGTACCCCCCTGCACATCAGACCCCCCCCCCCCCCTCATCACACACATTAATTCCTCTCTGTACCAGTACCCCCCTGCCAGGGGGGGGGGGGGGTACTGGTACAGAGAGGAACTAATGTGTGTGGGGGGAGGGGGGGTGCCTGTCACTCACCAGTACTCTTCAGAAGTTGGATTCCAGAGCAAAGTCGATGTTCTTTGCTGCACCGTCCGACTCCTGACTCCAAGGAGGACCAGTCACTGGTCGCCGCACTGATCGCTCCTCAGTCACAGGCGCGCGGGAAGGAGTTGACGTCACCTAACGTGAGGTCAACTCCCTGCCTGCGCCAGCCTGAGCCGTACTCTGCAACGACCCGCCCCCCTCCACTAGCTGCCCAGCCAACGACATTAGGGAGGAGATACTGCCAGCTCTCCGCTGCGCTCCGGTACCGGAAACCCACGTACTGGGCGCACGGAGAGGTGCTGGTACTCTCCAGGGCAATTTTTGGAAGTGGCGGTACTGAGTACCGCCGCGTTCCGGCCCACTTCAAGCACTGCCCTTCACCCAAACAGAGGAGAGAGGTTCCACATCAGAGAATCAGGCATCATATCAACCACCACAGGAGTAGGCCACAATTTAGTTTATTTGACCCCTGCACCCAGGAAGAGGAGAGAGGCCCCACAGCACATATTCTGGCATCATATCAGCCACCACAGGAGAAGCCACCATTTAGTTACTTTGACCCCTGCACCCAGGAAGAGGAGAGAGGCACCACAGCACATATTCTGGCATCATATCAACCACCACAGGAGTAGGCCACAATTTAGTTTATTTGACCCCTGCACCCAGGAAGAGGAGAGAGGCCCCACAGCACATATTCTGGCATCATATCACACACCACAGGAGAAGGCCTCTTTCAGTGATTTAGGCCTTTGGACCCAGACAGAGGAGAGAGGTCAGAGATTAGCTTCATATCCCCCAGCACAGCAGAAGACCGCTTTATTTGACTTAGGCCTCAGCACCCAGACAGAAGACAGAGGTAGCATGGCAGAGGTTATGGCTTCATGTCACCCGTTAGTTTAACCGGCCACTTTCATCTGGTTAGGCCCCGGCGCCCAGACAGAGAAGAGTTTCATTCAACTGTGGGTTTCATAAAATTTGTATCAAATAAAGAAGTGGCCCGTAGCACAACAAGACATGTTTTAGGCAGTTAATAAGGACTACTCTGCACAAGGGAGGGACAGGTCCTGTGGGATCCATGCCTGGTTCATCTTTATGAAGGTCAGCTTGTCCACGTTGGCTGTGGACAGGCGGCTGCGCTTGTCAGTAATGACGCCCCCTGCCGTGCTGAATACGCGTTCAGATAAAACGCTGGCCGCCGGGCAGGAAAGCACCTCCAAGGCATAACATGCTAACTCTGGCCACGTGGACAATTTCGAAACCCAGTAGTTGAATGGGGCCGAACCATCCGTCAGGATGTGGAGGGGTGTGCAGACATACTGTTCAACCATGTTAGTGAAATGCTGCCTCCTGCTAACACGTTCCGTATCAGGTGTCGGTGCAGATAGCTGTGGCGTGGAGACAAAACTTTTCCACATTTCTGCCATGCTAACCCTGCCCTCAGATGAGCTGGCCGTGACACAGCTGCGTTGGCGACCTCTTGCCACTCCTCTGCCTTCACCTTCCACCTGTTCCCCTGTGACATGTGGGAATGCTCTCAAGAGCGCCCCTATCAGCGTGCGCTTGTACTCGCGCATCTTACGGTCGCGCTCCAGTTCAGGAATTAAAGTGGGCACATTGTCTTTATACCGGGGATCCAGCAGGGTGGCCACCCAGTAGTCTGCACACGTTAAAACGTGGGCAACTCTGCTGTCGTTGCGCAGGCATTGGAGCATATATTCGCTCATGTGGGCCAGGCTACCCATGGGTAAGGACAAGCTGTCCTCTGTGGGAGGCGTATCGTCATCGTCCACCGTATCCCCCCAGCCACGCACCAGTGATGGGCCTGGGCTGCCACCCCGCTGTGAACTTGCGTCATCCTCGTCCCCCTCCACCTCCTCCTCCTCATCCTCCTCGTCCTCCAGTACAGTGCCTTGGCTGGCGACTTGTGAACCTGTCCTCTGCTGCTTAAACAAACCTCCCTCTGAGCCACTTCGAACAGACTGGCCCGAAAGTGTTAGAAACGAGCCCTCATCCTCCTCCTCCTCCTCCACCTGGGCCACCTCCTCTAACATCATTGCCCTAAGTGTTTTCTCAAGGAGACATAGAAGTGGTATTGTAACGCTGATAACAGTGTCATCGCCACTGGCCATGTTGGTGGAGTACTCGAAACAGCGCAGCAGGGCACACAGGTCTCGCATGGAGGCCCAATCATTGGTGGTGAAGTGGTGCTGTTCGGCAGTACGACTGACGCGAGCGTGCTGCAGCTGAAACTCCACTATGGCCTGCTGCTGCTCGCACAGTCTCTCCAGCATGTGCAAGGTGGAGTTCCACCGGGTGGGCACGTCGCATATGAGGCGGTGAGCGGGAAGGCCGAAGTTCCGCTGTAGCGCAGACAGGCGAGCAGCGGCAGGATGTGAACGGCGGAAGCGCGCACAGACGGCCCGCACTTTATGCAGCAGCTCTGACATGTTGGGGTAGTGGTGAATGAACCTCTGCACCACCAAGTTCAGCACATGCGCCAGGCAAGGGATGTGCGTCAAACCGGCTAGTCCCAGAGCTGCCACGAGATTTCGCCCATTATCGCATACCACCAGGCCTGGCTTGAGGCCCACCGGCAGAAACCACTCGTCGGTCTGTTGTTCAATACCCCGCCACAACTCCTTTGCGCTGTGGGGCCTGTCCCCCAAACATATGAGTTTCAGAATGGCCTGCTGACGTTTACCCCGGGCTGTGCTGAAGTTGGTGGTGAAGGTGTGTGGCTGACCAGATGAGCTGGTGGAAGCAGTGGAGGAGGAAGCCGAGTAGGAGGAGGAGGCTACAGGAGGCAGAGAATGATGCCCTGCGATCCTAGGGGGCGGAAGGACGTGCGCCAAGGAACTGTCCGCCGGGGGCCCAGCCGCCACTACATTCATCCAGTGTGCAGTTAGTGAGATATAGCGTCCCTGGCCGTGCTTACTGGTCCACGTATCTGTGGTTAGGTGGACCTTGCCACAAATGGCGTTGCGCAGTGCACACTTGATTTTATCGGACACTTGCATGTGCAGGGAAGGCACGGCTGTCTTGGAGAAGTAGTGGCGGCTGGGAACCACATACTGCGGGACAGCCATGGCCATCAGCTGTTTGAAGCTGTCTGTGTCCACCAGCCGGAATGACAGCATTTGAAAGGCCAGCAGTTTAGAAATGCTGGCGTTCAGGCCAAGGGCTCGAGGGTGACTCGGGGGGAATTTGCGCTTCCTCTCTAAGGTTTGAGATATTGAGAGCTGAACGCTGCTGTGTGATATAGTGGAGACGCTAGTTGACGGTGGCGGTGGTGGTGGTGTCGGTGGCACATCCTCTGTTTGCTGCTCGGCAGGTGGCAACATTCCTCTCGAGGCGGAAGCCGAGGCAGCAGCGGTAGAGGGAGCAGGGGGAGCCTCAGCGAGTGCCTGGTTTTTAAGGTGTGTACCCCACTGCAGTTCATGCTTTGCATGTAGATGCCTGGTCATGCAGGTTGTGCTGAGGTTCAGAACGTTAATGCCTCGCCTCAGTCTCTGATGGCAGAGCGTGCAAGTCACTCGGGTCTTGTCGGTAGGACATTGTTTAAAGAAGTGCCATGCCAGGGAACTCTTTGAAGCTGCCTTTGTGGGGCTGGGTCCCTGTTGGCGATGTCCAGTAGCAGGCGAACTCTGGGGGCGGCGGCTCGTCTGCTTTGGCCCCCTGCTCCCTCTTTGGCTTCGCTGTTGTCTCGGTCTCACCACTACCTCTTCCTCTGAACTGTGAAAGTCATCGCCACGACCTTCAGTCCATGTGGGGTCTAAGACCTCATCGTCCTCTGCATCGTCTTCCACCCAGTCTCCCTCCCTGACCTCCTCCTGTTCAGTCTGCACACTGCAAAAAGACGCGGCAGTGGGCACCTGTGTTTCGTCATCATCAGAGAGTCGGTGACTCTGCTGTGGTGGTATTCCCATGTCCTCTTCATCAGGAGACATAAGTGGTTGTGCGTCAGTGCATGGTATGTCTTCCTCCACTGGGGAAGGGCTAGGTGGACGCCCCTGGGAAACCCTGGAAGCAGAGTCTTCAAACAGAAGAAGAGACTGCTGCATAACTTGTGGCTCAGACCGTTTCCCTGATATGCTTGGGGGTGATGTGACAGACTGATGGGCTTGGTTTTCAGGTGCCACCTGTGCGCTTTCCGCAGAAGACTGGGTGGAAGACCATGTGGTGAACGTGCTGGAAGCACTGTCGGCCACCCAATCGATTAATGCCTGTACCTGCTCAGGCCTTGCCATCCTAAGAGCGGCATTGGGCCCCACGAGATATTGCGGTACATTCTGCCGGCTAGTTGAGGGAGTTCGTTCCCTACTGTGTGCGCCTGGGGCCGAACGGCCACGTCCTCTACCAGCAACAGAGGCTCCACGGACACCACCACGACCGCGTCCTCGTCCCTTAATAGTATTTTTCTTCATTGTTGCGATTCAACTCGCACCACAATGAAATATATTATTTTTTATAAGCAAAATCCCCTCACTGGAATACTTTCAGTCTTTTGACTGTATGGATTACAGATGGAATGACTGTTATATGTGAGTACCGCTTTCTTTGACAGATTCTAGTATGGGTACATATATGTTTTCCCAACCCCAGCATATTAGTTTGCTAATTCCAGATGTATGAAACGCAGGCCTAACTGTATCTAGTATATTGAACGCCAGATAAACTAACTTGGCCTTTTTTAAATAAAAAAAATTCCCTCACGGGAATACTTTCAGTCTTTTGACTGTATGGATTACAGATGGAATGACTGTTATATGTGAGTACCGCTTTCTTTGACAGATTCTAGTATGGATACATATATGTTTTCCCAACCCCAGCACATTAGTTTGCTAATTCCAGATGTATGAAACGCAGGCCTAACTGTATCTAGTATATTGAACGCCAGATAAACTAACTTGGCCTTTTTTAAATAAAAAAAAAATTCCCTCACGGGAATACTTTCAGTCTTTTGACTGTATGGATTACAGATGGAATGACTGTTATATGTGAGTACCGCTTTCTTTGACAGATTCTAGTATGGGTACATATATGTTTTCCCAACCCCAGCACATTAGTTTGCTAATTCCAGATGTATGAAACGCAGGCCTAACTGTATCTAGTATATTGAACGCCAGATAAACTAACTTGGCCTTTTTTAAATAAAAAAAATTCCCTCACTGGAATACTTTCAGTCTTTTGACTGTATGGATTACAGATGGAATGACTGTTATATGTGAGTACCGCTTTCTTTGACAGATTCTAGTATGGGTACATATATGTTTTCCCAACCCCAGCACATTAGTTTGCTAATTCCAGATGTATGAAACGCAGGCCTAACTGTATCTAGTATATTGAACGCCAGATAAACTAACTTGGCCTTTTTTAAATAAAAAAAATTCCCTCACTGGAATACTTTCAGTCTTTTGACGACTGTATGGATTACAGATGGAATGACTGTTATATGTGAGTACCGCTTTCTTTGACAGATTCTAGTATGGGTACATATATGTTTTCCCAACCCCAGCACATTAGTTTGCTAATTCCAGATGTATGAAACGCAGGCCTAACTGTATCTAGTATATTGAACGCCAGATAAACTAACTTGGCCTTTTTTAAATAAAAAAAATTCCCTCACTGGAATACTTTCAGTCTTTTGACTGTATGGATTACAGATGGAATGACTGTTATATGTGAGTACCGCTTTCTTTGACAGATTCTAGTATGGGTACATATATGTTTTCCCAACCCCAGCACATTAGTTTGCTAATTCCAGATGTATGAAACGCAGGCCTAACTGTATCTAGTATATTGAACGCCAGATAAACTAACTTGGCCTTTTTTAAATAAATAAAAAATTCCCTCACTGGAATACTTTCAGTCTTTTGACTGTATGGATTACAGATGGAATGACTGTTATATGTGAGTACCGCTTTCTTTGACAGATTCTAGTATGGGTACATATATGTTTTCCCAACCCCAGCACATTAGTTTGCTAATTCCAGATGTATGAAACGCAGGCCTAACTGTATCTAGTATATTGAACGCCAGATAAACTAACTTGGCCTTTTTTAAATAAATAAAAAATTCCCTCACTGGAATACTTTCAGTCTTTTGACTGTATGGATTACAGATGGAATGACTGTTATATGTGAGTACCGCTTTCTTTGACAGATTCTAGTATGGGTACATATATGTTTTCCCAACCCCAGCACATTAGTTTGCTAATTCCAGATGTATGAAACGCAGGCCTCACTGTATCTAGTATATTGAACGCCAGATAAACTAACTTGGCCTTTTTTAAATAAAAAAAAAATTCCCTCACTGGAATACTTTCAGTCTTTTGACTGTATGGATTACAGATGGAATGACTGTTATATGTGAGTACCGCTTTCTTTGACAGATTCTAGTATGGGTACATATATGTTTTCCCAACCCCAGCACATTAGTTTGCTAATTCCAGATGTATGAAACGCAGGCCTAACTGTATCTAGTATATTGAACGCCAGATAAACTAACTTGGCCTTTTTTAAATAAAAAAAATTCCCTCACTGGAATACTTTCAGTCTTTTGACTGTATGGATTACAGATGGAATGACTGTTATATGTGAGTACCGCTTTCTTTGACAGATTCTAGTATGGGTACATATATGTTTTCCCAACCCCAGCACATTAGTTTGCTAATTCCAGATGTATGAAACGCAGGCCTAACTGTATCTAGTATATTGAACGCCAGATAAACTAACTTGGCCTTTTTTAAATAAAAAAAAAATTCCCTCACTGGAATACTTTCAGTCTTTTGACTGTATGGATTACAGATGGAATGACTGTTATATGTGAGTACCGCTTTCTTTGACAGATTCTAGTATGGGTACATATATGTTTTCCCAACCCCAGCACATTAGTTTGCTAATTCCAGATGTATGAAACGCAGGCCTAACTGTATCTAGTATATTGAACGCCAGATAAACTAACTTGGCCTTTTTTAAATAAAAAAAATTCCCTCACTGGAATACTTTCAGTCTTTTGACTGTATGGATTACAGATGGAATGACTGTTATATGTGAGTACCGCTTTCTTTGACAGATTCTAGTATGGGTACATATATGTTTTCCCAACCCCAGCACATTAGTTTGCTAATTCCAGATGTATGAAACGCAGGCCTAACTGTATCTAGTATATTGAACGCCAGATAAACTAACTTGGCCTTTTTTAAATAAAAAAAATTCCCTCACTGGAATACTTTCAGTCTTTTGACTGTATGGATTACAGATGGAATGACTGTTATATGTGAGTACCGCTTTCTTTGACAGATTCTAGTATGGGTACATATATGTTTTCCCAACCCCAGCACATTAGTTTGCTAATTCCAGATGTATGAAACGCAGGCCTAACTGTATCTAGTATATTGAACGCCAGATAAACTAACTTGGCCTTTTTTAAATAAAAAAAAAATTCCCTCACTGGAATACTTTATGGCTTTTCACTGTATGGATTACAGGTGGACTGGTATTAGTAGGGGTGACACAAGCACACCCAAGTCCCTGATGTAGGATTTCTATGGCACAGACCACTATTACAAGTGATTAATGGACGTTGGGAGAGATTGTGCTGCAGCACTAGTCCCAAGATGGCCGCCGCCTATCAGCCCAGTAACATGTGCCACAAAATGGTCTGCACAACCTTTAAAAAAAATAGCCTTGGACTGTGCTGCTAAATCGCTATTGGTCTGAATCCCAGGTGTAGATGTCTGACTTGTTTGGAGCTTTGGAATGCACACTGTGGCAGCTTCTGCTGCAGCACTACAAGTCGCAAAATGGCGGCCGGCGGTCAGCCCAGGTACATGTGGATGGAAAAATCACTCTGGCCACTCTAAAAATAGCCAATCCCTATCAAAAAAGCAGCTCAGCTGCAGTTGTTCAGATGAATCACAGGTGGAGGAGAGAAATTTGCTTCCAGTTATTCAATTATCCCTGCCTATTCTCGCCCTAGCATCAGCTGCGTCTATCCCTGTTCTATTCACATCGGGAGTGAGCACGTCCCGACGTGCGCACAAGCTTATAAAGAGGCTGAGTCACATGCTGCACTTGGCCAATCACAGCCTTGCCAATAGTAGGCATGGCTGCGATGGCATCTTAGGGCAAGTAGTATGATGCATGTTGATTGGCTGCTTTGCAGCCTTTCAAAATGCGCCAAAATACATGCCGAACGACGAACCCGAACCCGAACTTTTACGAAAAAGTTCGGGTTCGGGTCCGTGTCACGAACACCCCAAAATTCGGTACGGACCCGAACTATGCTCGAACTGTTCGCTCAACACTACTTCTGAGCCTACCATGTTGATCAAGGTTATCGGTGAATTATGGTTCCACGCCGGAGAGGGAGCGTGAGAAAAAGAGACCAAATTTAAGGGACATAAATTTATAAAAATTTTTGGGGATCGAGCGGAAATGTAGTAAAAGCTGTTAAATTGCAAATGTGGGACAAATTACAGAAGCCCAAATGTGGACCAGAAGAGTCAAGTGGAATTATGGGAAAAATTTTTAAGGTTTAAATTTTGGACAAATTACAGAAACCAAAATGTGGGCCAGAAAACTAAAGTGGAATTATGGGAAAAATTATTGAGGCGAAAATTTAGGACATATTACAGAAGCCCAAATGTGGGCCAGAAGAGTAAAGCGGAATTATGGGAAAA
Source organism: Bufo bufo (assembly GCF_905171765.1). Taxonomy (NCBI): domain Eukaryota; kingdom Metazoa; phylum Chordata; class Amphibia; order Anura; family Bufonidae; genus Bufo; species Bufo bufo. The sequence goes on along the minus strand of NC_053389.1, from coordinate 624,886,959 downwards.
ATTATTGAGGCGAAAATTTAGGACACATTACAGAAGCCGAAATGTGGGCCAAAAGATTAAAGCGGAAATGTGGGAAAAGCTGTTAAAGTGCAAATGTGATACCAATTACAGAAGCCCAAATGTGGGCCAAAAGAGTAAAGCGGAAATGTGGGACAAATTATTGAAGAGCAAATGTGGTACAACTTGTTAAAGTTTAAGCATTGAATCAAAGGTGGTGGCGCGCATCAATTAAAGAAGAATTTCTGAAATTTTATTCCCTGTCACCTATGCAGAGCAGGGGTTTATTCACGTCTAAAATTGTATAATGTCAACCCAAGAATGTAACAGAAAACTTAGTGAAATTTATTAACCTGTCTACTTGGTAAAGCAGGGGTCTATGACAGAAATAAAATGTTTATTGTCACCTGAAAATGTTAAAGAAAAAATATTGAAATTCATTAAGCTGTCAAGTAGGTAGAGGAGTGGTACATCACACCCAAAAATTGGTGAATTTCACCAGAAAATGTAACTGACAATTTTTATTTTTTTAACCTGTCTACTAGGTATAGCATTGGTACATCACACCCACAAATTGGTGAATTTCACCAGAAAATGTAACTGACAAATATATATATTTTTTCAGTCTACTAGGTATAGCAGTGGTACATCACACGCAAAAATTTGTGAATTTCACCGGAAAATGTAACTGACAATTTTTTTTATTTTTTTTAACCTGTCTACTAAGTATAGCAGTGGTACTTCACATCCAAAAATTGGTGATTTTCACCCAAAAAAGTAAATGACAATTTGAATTTTTTTTAACCGTCTTACTAGGTATAGCAGTGGTACTATACACCCAAAAATTGGTGAATTTCACCAGAAAATGTAACTGACAAAATAGTGAAATGCTAAAAAATAAAATACGTACAAAAAAAATAAATAAAATTGATTTAGGAGGTGGAGTTCCATATGGAGTAGGAGTTTGAGGAGGCGGTGGACATAGCGGTGTAGGTGGAAGCGGCGGTGGAGGAGGATGAGGTAGCTAACACAGGTTTTTGGTTTTAATTTTATTTTTTAAAATTAGGGTAAACTCTAAAAGAGTGTGAAATATCCAAAATACAAGAATGAGCAATTGCGATGCAGTATAACAATGGCTGGTTAGTGCCGGTATACATGTCTATTCTGCACAAGGTACGGACAAGTCCTGTGGGATCCATGCCTGGTTCATTTTAATGAACTTGAGCTTGTCCACATTGGCTGTGGACAGACGGCTGCGCTTGTCTGTGATGACGCCCCCTGCTGTGCTAAACACACGTTCAGTTAATACACTGGCTGCAGGGCAGGCCAGCACCTCCAAGGCGTAAAGGGCAAGCTCAGGCCATGTGCCCAATTTGGAGACCCAGAAGTTGAAGGGGGCAGACCCGTCATTCAGTATGTGTAGGCGTGTGCACCCATACTGCTCCACCATATTGGTGAAATGCTGCCTCCTGCTAAGACGTTTCATATCAGCTGGTGGTGCTGGTTGTTGTGGCGTGCTGACAAAGCTTTTCCACATTACAGCCATGCTAACCCTGCCTTCTGAGGTGCTGGTGGTGCTGCATTGGCGACCTCTTCCTCGTCCTCTGCCTTCACCTTGTGCTTCCACTGTGCCCCCGCTGTCAGGTGGGAATGCCACCAGCAGCGCGTCTACCAGCGTGCGCTTGTACTCGCGCATCTTACGATCATGTTCCAGTGACGGAATTAAGGACGGTACATTGTCTTTGTAACAGGGATCCAGTAGTGTGGCCACACAGTAATTAGCACAAGTTAGAATGTGGGCAACTCAGCGGTCGTTGCGGAGACACTGCAGCATGTAATCGCTCATGTGTGCCAGGCTGCCCAGAGGCAACAAAAAGCAAAGAAAAGCTGTCCTCTGTGGGAGGTGTATCGCCTGTGTCCTCTGTATCCCCCCAGCCACGCACCAGTGATGGCCATGAGCTGGTCTGTGTGCCACCCTGCTGTGAACATGGTTCCTCCTCCTCCTCCTCATCCTCCACCTCGTCATTTTCCAGAACTGTGCCCTGGCTGGACAATTGTGTACCTTGGGTTTGTGGGTGCAGGAACCCACCCTCGGAGCCACTTGGGAATCACTGGCCGGAAACCCTACGAAATGATCCCTCTTCCTCCTCCTGTGCCACATCCTCTTCCATCATCGCCAGCAGCGTTTTTTCAAGGAGGCATAGAAGTGGGATAGTTATGCTGAGAATGGCGTTATCGGCACTGGCCATGTTGGTGGAGTACTCGAAACAGCGCAACAAGGAACACTGGTGATGTGGTGCTGTTCCGCCAAGCGACTCACCCGTGCGTGCTGCAGCTGAAACTCCACTATCGCCTGCTACTGCTCGCACAGTCTGGCCAGCATGTGCAAGGTGGAGTTCCACCTTGTGGGCACGTCGCGTATGAGGCGGTGAGCGGAAAGGCCGAAGTTACGCTGCAGCGCTGAAAGGCGAGCAGCAGCAGGGTGAGAACGCCGAAACCGCGCACAGACGGCCCACACTTTATGCAGCAGCTCTGACATATCGGGGTAATTTTTAAGGAATCTCTGCACCACCAAATTCAGCACATGCGCCAGGCAAGGGATGTGCGTCAAATCGGCTAGTCCCAGAGCTGCTACGAGATTTCGCCCATTATCGCACACCACCAGGCTGGGCTTGAGGCTGACTGGCACAAACCACTCATCGGTCTGTTGTTCAAGACCCGTCCACAGCTCCTGCGCGGTTTGGGGTTTGTCCCCCAAACAGATACGTTTTAAAACTGCCTGCTGTCGTTTACCCCTGGCTGTGCTGAAGTTGGTGGTGAAGTGTTACGCTGACTGGATAAGGAGCTGGTAGAGGATGAGGAAGCAGAGTAGGAGGAGGAAGCAACAGGAGGCAAACTGAAGCGCCCTGTAATCCTAGGTGGTGGAAGGACATGCGCCAAACTGCTATCCGCCTCAGGCCCAGCTGCCACTGCATTTACCCAGTGTGCTGTTATGAAGATATAACGTCCCTGACCGTGCTTACTGGTCCACGTATCCGTAGTGAGATGCACCTTGCCACAGATGGTGTTGCACAGTGCACACCTGATTTTGTCCCATACTTGGTTGTGCAGGGAAGGGATGGCTCTCCTGGAAAAGTAGTGGCGGCTGGGCACGACATACTGTGGGACAGCCACCGCCATAAGGCCTTTAAAACTATCCGTCTCCACCAGACGGAATGACAGCATTTCAAAGGCCAGTAATTTAGAAATGCTGGCATTCAGGGCTAGGGATCGCAGGTGGGTAGGGGGGTACTTCCTCTTCTTCTCCAGCGTTTGGGAGATGGAGAGCTGAACGCTTCCGTGGGACATTTTTGGAGATGCTTGGTGACCCAGGTGTTGGTGTTGCTGGCAGATCCTCTGTTTGCGGAGTGGCAGGTGGCACTGTCACTCCAGAGGTGGATGAGGAGGCCGAGACTGCAGCAGAAGAGGAAGCAGGAGGAGCCAGAGACCTTTCTTGGTTTTTGAGGTGTCTACTCCACTGCAGCTCGTGCTTTGCACTTAAATGCCTGGTCATGCAGGTTGTGCTCACACGGCCAGACCCACAGTAGGCCCGAATTAAAGATTTGTGCACCAAATGGCGGTATTTGAAATATCTGAATCTAACCCAAATGTATTAACGGTGTATCTTACAATGACATATGTAGCAAAGGCTGCCAAATAAACTTTTTTTGCCCAAACGGGTGTTTGTTTAATAACTCAATATGACAGCAGTATATTACCCAGGAATTTCAAACGTCAAGATGCTGCAAGGCCTGAAATATTGTGTATTTTGCCCCAAAAAGGGTGTTTTATTAATGAAAGAATATAAGCCCTGTATATACAGGGTGTATCTCACACGGCCTGACCCACAGTAGGCCTGAATTAAAAATTTGTGCACCAAATGGCGGTATTTCAAATATCTGAATCTAACCCAAATGTATTAAGGGTGTATCTCACAATGACATATGCAGCAAAGGCTGTCAAATAAACTTTTTTTTGCCCAAACGGGTGTTTGTTTAATAACTCAATATGGCAGCAGTATATTACCCAGGAATTTCAAACGTCAAGATGCTGCAAGGCCTGAAATATTGTGTATTTTGCCCCAAAAAGGGTGTTTTATTAATGAAAGATTATAAGCCCTGTATATACAGGGTGTATCTCACACGGCCTGACCCACAGTAGGCCTGATTTAAAAATTTGTGCACCAAATGGCGGTATTTCAAATATCCGAATCTAACCCAAATGTATTAAGGGTGTATCTTACAGTAGATACAAAGACTCCAGCCGAAATTGTATAAAGTGCAATTTTCGTTTTATTTAGTTGGTGGTTGCTACGGCGAGGTCAGTGACGTTTCGGCACATCCATGCCTTCATCCGACTAGTGCCGCTTGAGGTACCGACGATAACAGGTATGGACGCAGTATAAAGATAAACATGCGGTTGTACCGCTGACAGGAAAAAGGCGCCATCTGGGTGTATCTTACAATAACATCTGCATCAAAGGCTGCCAACTAAAAATTTTTTGCCCAAACGAGTGTTTGTTTAATAACTGAATTTGACAGCAGTATATAAGCCTGTAATTTCACACGTGCTGATGCTGCAAGGCCTGAAAATAGTGTTTTTAAAACCCCAGAAAATGATGGGTGTATTTCTAGCTTAAATTGCACACTGACTAATCCAGATGTTGTAAATTGCCCAAAAAATTGGGATTTTCAATGTCCCAAAAGCTCAGATGCAGTGCTGGTGCACTGAGCCTGCATAAAATGGCCGCCGCCGCCACCCACCTAACTGACTTATTAAAGTTATTTTTTTTCGGTCACTGGGCTTAGGGAAGGATAAGGTGCCCTGCACCCACAAAACACGTTGTATGTAGATCGCTGAGTTAGATTCAGAGTTTGAGCAAAGACTCTCTCCTATTCTCTCCCTGAAATCACCAGCAGCATCCTCTCCCTACACTAAGCACAGCAGAGTGACGTGCAGCGTGACGTGCAGCACTACGTGACTCCAGCTTATATAGAGGCTGGGTCACATGCTACACTGGCCAATCACAGCCATGCCATTAGTAGGCATGGCTGTGATGGCTTCTAAGGTCAGACAGTTAACCGCTTGTTGATTGGCTGCTCCTTTCAAAAAGCGCCAAGAAAGCGCCGAACACTAAACCCGAACCCAAACTTTTACTGAAATGTTCGGGTCCGGGGTCCAAAAATCCTAAAGTTCGGTACAAACCCGAACTTTACAGTTCGGGTTCGCTCAACCCTATGGAGAACGCCTCCTGGTGGTCACCGACTGTATAAGTAGCTAGACAGGAAGATGTTGCTTCTATGATAAAACAAAGAAAAAGGAGAGGAGGAGCATCTCGAATGATTAATCGAGAGACAGGCTACAACTCCAAGCCTTAAAATTCAAATGTGCTGAGGGAAATAATAAAAGAACCCTCAAAGCAGACCATAGAAAGGGGCATTAGTTGGCAGGAGAAAGAACCAAGGCCTAAACAAGGATACTGAAAAAAGCCCTACCAAAATGGAGCTAGGGCCTGAAGTAGATGCATACGCAGAACCACAGCGCATCAAATGGAATCATAGAAAGCAGCCGAAATTTAGCTGCTCGTTCAGGCCATGGGGGGTAGGAGTATTGAGTGTAAATATCCACCAGCATTCTTTCTGGAGGATATGTTTGTCCCAATCTCCCCCCCATTGTGTTTTTTTTAATGTGTTCAATGGCCATAAATTGAACCGATGAGGTCCGGCCATTGTGGGAAGCCTTTACATGTCGCGCTATGGGAGTATCCCTATTATTGCGTATGTAGCTGATATGTTCGCAATTCCCTATGAGTCTTGCCAACATAACGTAAACCACATACACAGGTGAGGAGATAAATTAAGCCAGTCGTACGACAGTTGATGAAGTCTCGTATGTAGTAAACAGTATCAGCCGGTTCCCTTCTAAAAGATTTGCCTTGTGTAAGGGCTCTTTCACACCTGCGTTATTGTCTTCCGGCATAGAGTTCCGTCGTCGGGGCTCTATGCCGGAAGAATCCTGATCAGGATTATCCTAATGCATTCTGAATGGAGAGTAATCCGTTCAGGATGCATCAGGATGTCTTCAGTTCCGGTACGGAACGTTTGTTGGCCGGAGAAAATACCGCAGCATGCTGCGCTTTTTGCTCCGGCCAAAAATCCGGAACACTTGCCGCAAGGCCGGATCCGGAATTAATGCCCATTGGAAGGCATTGATCCGGATCCGGCCTTAAGCTAAACGTCGTTTCGGCGCATTGCCGGAGCCGACATTTAGCTTTTTCAGAGTGGTTACCATGGCTGCCGGGACGCTAAAGTCCTGACAGCCATGGTAAAGTGTAGTGGGGAGCGGGGGAGCAGTGTACTTACCGTCCGTGCGGCTCCCCGGGCGCTCCAGAGTGACGTCAGAGCGCCCCAAGCGCATGGATCACGTGATCGCATGGATCACGTCATCCATGCGCATGGGGCGCTCTGACGTCATTCTGGAGCGCCCCGGGAGTCGCACGGACTGTAAGTATACCGCTCCCCCGCTCCCCGCTCCTACTATGGCAACCAGGACTTTAATAGCGTCCTGGGTGCCATAGTAACACTGAAAGCATTTGGAAGACGGTTCCGTCTTCAAATGCTTTCAGTACACTTGCGTTTTTCCGGATCCGGAGTGTAATTCCGGCAAGTGGAGTACACGCCGGATCCGGACAACGCAAGTGTGAAAGAGGCCTTAGGAGGTCGCAAAAGCTGCAATGGCCGCATCTGTAGCAGCCTGTCAGTGGTGTATCAAGCCACGTGCGGGGTCTCTCTGGGGGACTGAAATTACTATGTACTAGTTTGTCCCTTATGTTACTTCCTCTCATTGACGAATATTCTAAAAAACTTATATATAGCACTATATACAGTTGTTTTCAAAAGTATTCAACCCCCACTGAAATTGAGTGTTTTGGCCAGTTTGACATTGATTTTGATCATTTAAGTCATCTTGTTTACAATTAAATCAAAGAGGCACTTGTAAGTCAGACAAATATAACATAACATTTATAATGAAATAACCACAAATGTCTTTTCTGTGCTCACATCATTATCAGTTTTATTCAACCCCCAAGTGACATTCAATCTTAGTACTTAGTACAACATCCTTTTCCAGTTATAACAGCTTTTAAACGTGAAGCATAGCTTGACACAAGTGTCTTGCAGCGATCTACGGGTATCTTCGCCCATTCTTCATGGGCAAAAGCCTCCAGTTCAGTCACATTCTTAGGCTTGCGCGCTGCAACTGCTTTCTTTAAGTCCCACCAGAGGTTCTCAATCGGATTTAAGTCTGGTGACTGCGATGGCCACTTCAAAATGTTCCAGCCTTTAATCTGCAACCATGCTCTAGTGGACTTGGAGGTATGCTTGGGATCAGTGGCGCACCTACAGGGGGGGGTCCAACGGGTCTGGCACCCCCCCCCCCCCCCCCCCCGAGAACAACCAGCCCAAATTTTTTTTTTTTAATCCTTCAGGGCCGCACCGCCGATCACCACAGGCGGTGCGGCCCTGGATGTAATTGCGGCGGCGGCGGCGGCGGGGGGGGGGGGGGAGTAGGAGTACTAGGAGATGAGCGCTTCCATTGTGGAAGCGCTCATCTCCATATCTAATCCATCTGTATCGCCGTCCTTAGGACAGCGATACAGATGCCTGTGCTGTGCTGCGGCAGGGGATGGAGAGGTGTGTCCCTCCCCTGTTCTTCTGATAGGCCGCAGGCACTAATGCCTGCAGCCTATCAGAGGCCGGCTCAGGCGGCGATATGACATCATCATCACACCGCCTGAGCCGGGCAGCACACAGCAGGGACAGGTAACAGGCCGGAAGAGCCTGCATCGCTGCTGATGGAGGTAAGTATCAGTGTATTTATTTATTTATTTATTTTTGGAGGGGTGGAGCTGGCACTATGGGGGCACTAAAGGGGAGAACGGCACTATGGGGCATCTGGTGGTACTTTTTTTTTGGGTGGCACTTCTTACTGGCACATTATGGGGGGGGCACCATGGGGGAGAGGAGCACTATGGGGGCTCTAAAGGGGCTTTTTTTTTTTTTTTTACACATTATGGGGGGCACTATAGGGGAGAACAGCACCAGGGGGCATCTGGTGGCACTATAGGGGCATTATTTGGGGGGCACCATGGGGGAGATGAGCACTATGGGGGCTCTAAAGGGGCTTTTTTTTTTTTACACATTATGGGGGGCACTATAGGGGAGAACGGCACTATGGGGCATCTGGTGGCACTATAGGGGCATTATTTGGGGGCACTATGGGGAAGTGGGGGTTCTAAAGGGGCCTTTTTTTCTTATTGGCACATGCGGGCATTATGGCATCTGGTGGCACTAAGGGGGCATTTTTTACTGGCACATTATGGGAGGCACTATAGGGGAGGGTGGCACTATGGAGGAGTGGAGCACTATTGGGGCATATGGTGGCACTTTGAAGGGGCATTTTTTACTAGCACATTATGGGGCGGCACCATGGGGGAGAGGAGCACTATGGGGGCATCTGGGGGGTCTAAAGGGGCTTTTTTTTTATTGACATATTATGGGGGCACTATAGGGGAGAATGGCACTATAGGCTCATTATTTGGGGGCTCTAAAGGGGCCTTTATTCTTATTTGCACATTATGGGGGCATTATGGCATCTGGTGGCACTAAGGGGGCATTTTTTTACTGGCACATTATGGTAGGCACTATAGGGGAGAGCGGCACTATGGGGGAGGGGAGCACTATTGGGGCATATGGTGGCACTTAGAAGGGGCATTTTTTACTGGCATATTATGGGGGACACTATGGAGAAGGGGGAGAGGAGCACTATGAGGGCATTTACTGGGGCACTATATAGGGGTATTTATACTGACATACGATATGGGGACATTAGCTCAACAGCGGGCACTAAGCGGGGGTATTTCATGTACTGTCATATTGTAGGGAGAATTATTAGTACTAGGAGGTATTATGCAGAGCTTTGCTAATAACTGGGGGGCTATGAGGAACATGATTACTAGTATGGGCACTATAGGGGCATTATTACTACTAAGTGTGCTCTGGCAGAGAATTATTTCTATTTTGGGGAGCCCTGTTACTTTGGGGGGCACCCTGCCACAGTATCAGCTTAGCACAATAATTTTTGGGGGACATTATCTTTATACTATTAGTGTCTGGGCGCAGTTATTTTTTTAGAGCACTGTGTGCCAATAATTGTTGAAGGGAGCACTATCTGTGTGGTAGTAGTATTTCCAAGGGGACTGTTTCTGCAGTATAGTATTGGGGGCACAGCGGGCACAGTATTGGGGGTGGCAGGAAAGGGTGTTCAGAAGATGTGAAGATGATGGAAATGTGGGAAACTAATGTCTGTTTGTTAATCTCTGCAGAGATGGGACATGGCTGAAAAATCATCATGGCGGTCTGGTCTGAATGGAGAAGATAAAGAAAGGGAACGTCTACAACAAAGAAGACATCCCTGGATGTAAGAGGTATGTGGCGCTATGTAGGAGAGGAGATGCTACGGCTCCTCCCCCTGCCATTTGCAGATGGAGGATTCAGAGCTGGGTGAGGACGGTCAAGGGGGGCAGCAGGCCACGGGCGGGTGGCAGATGGTGGGGGGAACCACAGGCCTTGAGCAGGATCTGGGGAGGGAGGAGAGCGGAGGAGCTCCCTGGCTGTAGCCGGCTGTCTATTGTATAATGTGAAGCAGGCAGTGCAGCCAGGACAGACCTCCCCCTCTCTCCGTATGATGTGTAGAGACAGGCCGCAACTATAGAATGTCAGCTGTACAGTGTTTGTTGGGAGTGGCCTATTATGCGTGCCGCATTGTTATTTTCCTACAGAGCTTTTAGAATCGCCAAGTAAAAGAATCAGCGCAACACACTACACCCCTTCCCTGCATTTTTAAATATAAAGGGGGCTTTGAAAAATTGAATTAGCACAGCGCACTACACATGCCACATTTTTTTGCCTTTCGGACCCCCCCTAGACAAAATTCCTGGGTGCTCCCCTGCTTGGGATCATTGTCCTGTTGAAAGGTCCAACGTCTCCCAAGCCTCAGGTTTGTGACGGACTGCATCACATTTTCATCCAATATCTCCTGGTACTGAATAGAATTCATGGTACCTTGCACACGCTGAAGCTTCCCTGTACCTGTAGAAGCAAAACAGCCCCAAAGCATGATTGACCCCCCGCCATGCTTCACAGTAGGCAAGGTGTTCTTTTCTTCATAGGCCTTGTTCTTCCTCCTCCAAACATAGCGTTGATCCATGGGCCCAAACAGTTCTAATTTTGTTTCATCAGTCCACAGAACACTATCCCAAAACTTTTGTGGTTTGTCCACATGACTTTTGGCATACTGCAGTCGACTCTTCTTATTCTTTGGAGACAGCAAGGGGGTGCGCCTGGGAGTTCTGGCATGGAGGCCTTCATTACGCAGTGTGCGCCTTATTGTCTGAGCTGAAACTTCAGTACCCACATCTGACAAATCTTTTTTCAGTTCCTCAGCAGTCACACGGGGACTTTTCTCCACTTTGCGCTTCAGGTAGTGCACAGCAGTCGAAGTCAGCATCTTCTTTCTGCCATGACCAGGTAGCGTTTCAACAGTGCGCTTTGCCTTGAATTTGCGAATGATGCTTCCTATGGTGTCTATTGGTATGTTTAACATCTTTGCAATCTTCTTATAGCCATTGCCCTTCCTGTGAAGAGAAATCACCTCTTCTCTTGTCTTCCTGGACCATTCTCTTGACTTCACCATGTTTGTAAACACACCAGTAAATGTCTAGAAGGAGCTGAGTATCACAAACCTTTTAAATCTGCCTAATTGGTGCTTATTATGCTTGATTGCTGCTCCTTGACATCCACAGGTGTTTTCAATACCTGATCGAAAACACTTGAATGAACCTCTGTTCTTAAGAGTGGTAGTCTTTAAGGGGTTGAATAATTGTGTCAATGAAGAAATCACAAAAAAAACATTTAATACTGTATTACAAAAACAATTGATGTCATTTTAGTTGCATTTGGTTCTTTAAAAAGTCCTTGTAAGATTTCATTCTGAACACAATTACAAATGTACACTAAATTCCCTAAAACCCTTTACAGCATTGGGGGTTGAATAATTTGGAACACAACTGTAGAATATAGTGCTATATATTTGTTTTTTAGAATATTCGTAATTTTTTTTCCATATGAAGTCATGATTACTCCCTGCTTAAGTTGCTTGACAAGCAACTTAAGCAGGAAGGAATCATAACTTCAGGTGGAAAAAAATGACAAATATTCTAAAAAAACCAAATATATATCACTATATTCTATAGTGCTATATATTTGTTTTTAACCCACGCCTGTATAGATTGCGTAATATTTGCATATTACGCGATCATTGCCTTGCCGATTTTCGAGTAAAAAAAAAGAATGTAGAATATAACGAATATTTGAATTCGCGAATATTCGACGCATATTCTACAAAATATTCACGAAATATCACGAATTCGAATATACCTCTGCAGCTCATCACTACTGATTGGCTGCATGCATGGCATTGTGGGTGATCCCTCGTTCCCAGAGTTCTTTGCTCTATGTCCTAACATGTGCAGTAGGCATGCGATTCGTTACCACGAAGCGTGAGGAAATTCGACTTCGGTGCAAATCAAATTTTTCCTAAAATTCGGATCGAATTACACTTCATCAACTTTGATTCGCTCATCTGTACACCAAAGAGCTACTTTACACACTGACAAAAAGTTATTTTTCTCAGGAACGCCGCAACTGAGAAACAAAAATGAGGTATCATTTTACTCAGCAGGATCAGCCCTACCAGGATGCTCTTTAAATTCCAGTTCCAGAACTGTTAAAGATGGGCTCAGTGATGAGCGGCAAGGGCAATATTCGAATTTGCGATATTTCACGAATATTTTGGCGAATATTCGGCATAAATTTGCGAATTCAAGATTTTGTGATTATTTTTTTGATTGCAAAAATCGGCAATGTAATATTCGCATAATGAGCGTGCAATACAGGCGTGCGTCACTGTTGCTACATTTTTCAAGCTGCTAGAAGTTTCCTGAGACTGGTGAAAATGCTTTATATGCAGATAGAGTGATCTGCATATAATATTCACGATTGTGCGAATCGGCACTAATGATGCGCCTATTTTTGCGCAATTCATGAAACTTCACATTTTAGCAGGTCTAATTACATACAGTCAGGTCCATAAATATTGGGACATCGACCCAATTCTAACATTTTTGGCTCTATACACCACCACAATGGATTTGAAATGAAACGAACAAGATGTGCTTTAACTGCAGACTGTCAGCTTTAATTTGAGGGTATTAACATCCAAATCAGGTGAACGGTGTAGGAATTACAACAATTTGCATATGTGCCTCCCACTTGTTAAGGGACCAAAAGTAATGGGACAGAATAATAACCATACATCAAACTTTCACTTTAATACAGCCTGAAGTCTGGAACGCATAGACATCACCAGACGCTGGGTTTCATCCCTGGTGATGCTCTGCCAGGCCTCTACTGAAACTGTCTTTAGTTCCTGCTTGTTCTTGGGGCATTTTCCCTTCAGTTTTGTCTTCAGCAAGTGAAATGCATGCTCAATTGGATTCAGGTCAGGTTATGGATTTGGCCAATGCATAACATTCCACTTCTTTCCCTTAAAAAACTCTTTGGTTGCTTTTGCAGAATGCTTTGGGTCATTGTCCATCTGCACTGTTAAGCGCCGTCCAATGAGTTCTGAAGCATTTGGCTGAATATGAGCAGAAAATATTGCCCGAAATACTTCAGAATTCATCCTGCTGCTTTTGTCAGCAGTCACATCATCAATAAATTCAAGTGAACCAGTTCCATTGGCAGCCATACATGCCCACGCCATGACACTGCCACCACCATGCTTCACTGATGAGGTGATATGCTTAGGATCATGAGCAGTTCCTTTCCTTCTACATACTCTTCTCTTCCCATCATTCTGGTACAAGTTGATCTTGGTCTCATCTGTCCATAGGATGTTGTTCCAGAACTGTGAAGGCTTTTTTAGATCTCGTTTGGCAAACTCTAATCTGGCCTTCCTGTTTTTGAGGCTCACCAATGGTTTACATCTTGTGGTGAACCCTCTGTATTCACTCTGGTGAAGTCTTCTCTTGATTGTTGACTTTGACATACATGCACCTACCTCCTGGAGAGTGTTCTTGATCTGGCCAACTGTTGTGAAGGTTTTCTTCACCAGGGAAATAATTCTTCAGTCATCCACCACAGTTGTTTTCCGTGGTCTTCTGGGTCTTTTGGTGTTGCTGAGCTCACCAATGCGTTCCTTCTTTTTAAGAATGTTCCAAACAGTTGTTTTGGCCACGCCTAATGTTTTTGCTATCTCTCTGATGGGTTTGTTTTGTTTTTTTAGCCTAATGATGGCTTGCTTCACTGGCAGTGACAGCTTTTTGGATCTCATCTTGAGAGTTGACAGCAACAGATTCCAAGTGCAAATAGCACACTTGAAATAAACTCTGTACCTTTTATGCGCTCATTGTAATTGGGATAATGAGGGAATAACACACACCTGGCCATGAAACAGCTGAGAAGCCAATTGTCCCATTACTTTTGGTCCCGTAACAAGTGGGAGGCACATATACAAACTGTTATAATTCCTACACCGTTCACCTGATTTGGATGTAAATACCATCAAATTAAAGCTGTCAGTCTGCAGTTAAAGCACATCTTGTTAGTTTAATTTCAAATCAATTGTGGTGGTGTATAGAGCCAAAAATGTTAGAATCGTGTCGATGTCCCAATATTTATGGACCTGACTGTATTACTGATTGGTGCTCTAAGTATTGCTGTGAACTTGTGACATCACAGCACTATGTCTGTAGCATGTATGTATGGACAGCAGAACCTATCAAAATACCTAACACCCTGCACTGGAACCTATTAGCTACACTATATCACAATCTAACCTACACTGACTATCTCCCACTAACTAGCTGTATTATATATATAAGCTAACTAACTAACTATCTAATGAAATTAAACAGTAACGCACAGAGCACAGCAATGGTACTGCTGTCTCTCTCAGAACCCCATAAAACTACAGAAAATGGCTGCTGGGGAGTTTCTTATATAGTAAGGGTTAGGCAACTTTCCTATTGGTTGCTAGGGATGTTGCCAAGCTCAGACAAAGACATTGCAGCCTTCTCATTGGCCCACAAGCAAGAAGGGAGGTTACTGATGAAAAATAAATTTTGAATATTCAAGAATACTAATATATAGCCAGTGATGGTCAGTTCGCAGTGTTCGCCAGTGAACACATGCAGGCTGCCATCTTTAGTAAGGTAGACTCACCCGTCCGGCGATGCACAGGTAAGCCCTTATCTGTGCCTGTGATGGGAGCCAGTCTGAAATCAAATGCAGTCACCGGGAGCAGGCAGTTCCGATAACAGCCCGATGAAGGCCCCCGGCGGCTGAGTTCATGGGGCTGTTCTCGGAACTGCCTGCTCCCGGTGACTGCATTTGATTTCAGACCGGCTCCCGTCACAGGCACAGGTAAGGGCTTACCTGTGCATCGCCGGACGGGTGAGTATACCTTACTAAAGATGGCAGCCCGCATGTGTTCGCTGGAGAACACTGCGAACTGACCATTACTGTATATAGCACTATATTCAAAATCTTTGCAAATTCTCAAAGTGGCGATATTCGCGATTAAAATTTGCGATTCGAATATTCGCGCCCAACACTACTCACCACAAAATAATTCTGTCATCTAGATTCTTTATCAGATGTTGCCTGTCACAGGAGTACCACAGTAGCAAAAAGTTTTGGGGTTAGACTCTGTTCATACTGGGCCAAAAATGGAACCTCATGGATCGTGTTGCCTTTTAATGGATTCATTAGATGTCCATCAGGTTAATTTTGGTGACTGCGCAGAATCACAGCAGCAGCCTATAGGGGCAGATTTATAAAAAAAAAATGTCTAAAATAAAAACTTCTTGCTGCCATGCTATGAGGCCCATGTGAGCAGAGCTAATTTGTATGTGAAATGATAATAGCCCAAACAAAGACCAAATAATATGCATGTAAAACATACCTAATGCAAGTTAATAATAAAGCCTGTTATAGCACAAAGACAGCAAGCAGGTTCTGCTTGTTTGGGAAAGAAACATTTTAGGTTGCTTTAATGTATTCTCTGCTTTACACAACCACAGGATGTGACTTCTTAGCTCCATGACGTTCACATAGATGGCAGCTAAGGGGACTATTAAGTGCTATAAAATTTAGTTCCATTTCCACCATTTCCTTGCATAGTGGTAATGAAATAGCAAAATTTCTATTAACCTCATATGAACCGTTCCCAGCAATGGTCAACACACCACAAAACTGCAAACAATCAATTTTCTCTTTCATTTCTTTTAGGACGAATGCACACGGCCGTGTTCCGCGGCCGAGAGCGGTCCGTGGTAACCCGGCCGGGATTCCTGCTGACAGCAGGAGCGCACGGCGTCATTGGTTGCTATGGCGCCGTGCGCTCCTGCTGTCAGCAGGAATCCCGGCCGGGTTACTACGGACCGCTCTCGCCCGCGGAACACGGCCGTGTACATTCGGCCTTACTACTATAGGACTACTGGTGTTTCCAAGTCCTATAGAAAAACCTATGGGGGAATCACCAGGAGTAAAAGAACATAATCACAGTATTCCGTGTTTTGAAAAAATCACTAAAAACACTCTAATATAATGCAAAAACATCCCCTAAAATGCTGTGTAGGTATATATAATATAAATATATATTTGTATATAATGTAAAAACATACAGAAAAAATGCAACAAACGCAACTCTAAAACCTCAGTAAAAAAATGCAAAAAAAAATGTCAATAATGGCTATTACATTCAAAAGAACTATGGGGAGATTTATGAAGACTGATGCATTCTGCACCTGTCTTGATATCCCCTGCACTGCCGGAGGATGTGTGTGTCTAATTTATAATCAGGTGCACGCCTCGTCACGCCACTTTTCAGGCATAAAGAGAATGATAAATCTCCCCCTGTGTTTGAAATGACGCTTGAGGTGGTTTCACACACAGCAGATTTGTTGCAATAATTTAGGCGACTAAAAGTGAATTCCATTCAATTGAATGGCGTTGTTTCTGCAGCAGGTGCAAAGATTTCAGCAAGTCCAATTCAGATTAATTGCGAAAGTTGACAAATTACTCCTTTTCTGCCATAAAATTCTACCTACTAAGAAGTTTGCCTGATGAGGTGCTATGTATTGTAACTTTGGAGCTATTGTGTGATAAACACTGTTGCCTTCAGACTTCAAGACTCCAAATCCTGCAATTAATTGTAGACCCACCCTACTAGTCAACTTTACTATAATGTAAATTCCCACTTCCTTATATTATTCTGGCATTGTTTTAAATAATAGCATGCTGGCAGTGAGATGCAAGTCTCCTTCTCGTTCTTCCCACGGCCACCTTCTATATTGCTGTAATAAAAAATCACTTACTAGCAATCTACAGTACAGTTAATAACATCTCAGTAGATGTTTTTTTAGATCTAGTGCAGATAGAAACCTTGTGTCATAGGTAGTGTTGAGCGCGAATATTCGAATTGCGAATTTTTTTCTCGAATATCGCAATTTCGAGATTTCGCGAATATTTAGAATATCGTTCTATATATTCGCGAAATCGAATATTCGTTTTTTTTCTTTTTATTATATTTTTTTCTTTCCCACTTCCCTAAAAGTGTTCTTACCTGTCCTTTGGATTCCTGGCTTCCTGGCTGCTCCAGTCAGTGGCGTTTTCAACTTACTGCTATATTCCATATTAGCTAAATTACAATCTAATCTATATGTGTATTTTACGAAATTTCGCAATAGTCGCAATTGCGATGCGAGTAATATAACACGAAATATTCGCATGAAGATTTCAACTTAGCACTGCTATACTCCATATTCTAGCCTAATATGGAATATAGCTGTGCTAAATTAGCACTGCTATATTCCATATTAGGCTAGAATATGGAGTATAGCAGTGCTAAGTTGAAATCTTCATGCGAATATTTCGTGTTATATTAGTCGCATCGCAATTTCGACTTTTTCAAATGTTCTTAATATTGCTCTAACTTCGTCTTTTAGAAATTTCGTAATATTGCTCTAACTTCGTCTCTTAGAATATTACGAATATTCTAAAAGACGAAGTTAGAGCAATATTAAGAAATTTCGTAAAATACACATATAGATTGTAATTTAGCTAATATAGTGCTATAATCCCTTTTTTTTCCTGTAATTTTTTTTGCCTCTTCTGAACCTAAGTTTTGTAAAATATGTACACTATTAAAAATTATTACTATAGCAGTATATTAGCTTAAATACAATCTATGTATATTTTACGAAATTTCGTAATATTGCTCTAACTTCGTCTTTTAGAATATTACGAATATTCTAAAAGACGAAGTTAGAGCAATATTAAGAACATTTGCAAAAGTCGAAATTGCGATGCGAGTAATATAACACGAAATAGTCGCATGAAGATTTCAACTTAGCACAGCTATATTCCATATTCTAGCCTAATATGGAATATAGCAGTGCTAACTTAGCACAGCTATATTCCATATTAGGCTAGAATATGGAATATAGCAGTGCTAAGTTTAAATCTTCATGCGACTATTTCGTGTTATATTACTCGCATCGCAATTTCGACTTTTGCAAATGTTCTTAATATTGCTCTAACTTCGTCTTTTAGAATATTCGTAATATTCTAAGAGACGAAGTTATAGCAATATTACGAAATTTCGTAAAATACACATATTAGCCTAGCCATAGTCATTAGCATAGGAACGTTGCCTTATACTATCAAGATAAATTTTCGCAATATGCGAAAAAATAATTTCGCGATAATTGGAATAATTGCGAATATTCGATTTCGACGAATATAACACGAATATTCATGCGAATATTTGCGAAATATCGCGAAATCGAATATGGCACCTCCCGCTCATCACTAGTCATAGGCTGTATTATCTCTGTGTTGGTGTCACGGCTGAGGATGGGGGAAATCCTTAGCCGTGCGGTGAAGGAAGATGTCTAGTCGCTACTCGCCAGGAACACAGAATCAGGGCGCAGGTCACCTCCTGTTGCGTCCCTAACGCTGACCCTGTCTCCTACCTGCATGGGCCGACCTTGATGGTAGGAGGACCCATGCGCAGGAACCTCGGATGCCTGACTTACCCTCCGGCCGATCCCTGGGCTAAGGAGCAGGGTAAGACAACTCACTCCTCCTAGGCACAGAGGAGCAGGAGTCTCACTGGTCAAGCAGCATGAAGAAGGGGGTACATAAACAGGACTATGGATAAAACAGGTGAACCAAACAGTTCCACACAAACCTGTCTCAGCCTTGCTGACTGGAACCCGTGCTAAGGAAAGGCTGTCCACACAGACAAAGGTAAACAGCACACACATGAAGACACACAGGGGCCAGGACATCCATAGCTGCACAAAAACCAAAGACACAAGACATCAACAACACATCACGGTATTAGAACTTATGACCGGAAGGGTGGCCCTTACAAGAAGATGGAAATCACAGGAGGCTGCAACAGCAAAGCATGACTGAAGCAACCTACTGAGCCATGCCAAAGTAAGAGGCTTTATAGGCCTAAGAGGCCACACCCAACGGTCAGACACACCCAGTGACATCACACACACTGGGAAGGGAGTTAACCCTTCCAGCACCACAGGAAAGGGAAAACACCAACTTAAAGGGAAAGTGTCCAACACAACAAACACACTGTGGTTGTTGCCGCAGGCAACGACATGGGTGGCGACCGTGTCCTGGGAGTCAGCCACAAGGCCGGGACACTGCCACCACATGTACACAACGACAAACGTTGCCACGGGCAACCACAGTGCAGGAAAGGTGTCCGTGCACACCACACACTACACAGAGTGCACACAAACAAACGACGCATACATACACGCACACAAACTCCAAAGGGACCGCACACATACCTGTTGTCCGCGGCAACCGCACTTGAGGCAAACAACATCAAGCCTCAAGCTGCGGTTGAAACAACAACCCAAACCGCGGGCAACTGTATGCGGCTCCCAAGGAGTCACGGCCAAAACCGTGGCCGTGACAGTTGGTGGCTCTGTTTGGATCCTCCTTTGCCTATTCTGTCATTTTTGCTGGAAACACAGTGCAGCATGCAGCACCATTACTCCTGGTAAAAACTATGAACAATGTGACATAACCTAACAGACCCCGTTATAAGTAACTGGTGTCCACGAAGTGCCATTGGTGCACATCCTATGCAATGTTCTGTCTTTGCTTTTGCAGTTGCTGAACAGAGCGATTTCACCTTGGAAAGTGAGAAATCGAATTACTAAGTTTCTGCCATATAAGCAGTAAAAATCTGCCATGTGAACTTCTGTTACTTTGCAGAGCATTCATGTTAGGCTATTCAGCCTGACAGTTTATCTCAGACAGGATCACATCAGGATCTTTGTTCTATAATAGATAGTCATGATGTGATCTTGACTGGTGAGATGCCTGTGAAAGACGTTGTTTCCAGCATTTGGGTCCTGTGGGCTATTTAGACAAAAAAAGATGAACCAATTGATAATTTTCCACCCCATGCACCCGGGCAGTCATGTTATCCTTAAGATGCTAGAAATGGCCCTGCTCCTCATGTCTCAATTTCTCCTCTCTTCTCCTTTTGGCAGTGGTTAGTTAAGAAGGAGCTCCTCTCCTTAGCTCTCTGTAGCAGCAGGTAAGTGTGCTTTGGACTCCAAAGCAAAGGTATGTGCTGCTGCAGCAGAGAACTCTCATCCCTCTGCACATAAGTGGGTTGTAATGCTGTTTGGGGAAAGTTCAGAAGGTACATGGCCGCTGAAACACTCTTGAAATGATGAATCCATCACAGCTTAAATGCTATGATGGAACAGAAAATGGAATTCCTAATGCAGATGTGAACTCAGCCATACCTGTATTTTGGGGTCTTTCTATAACCCATTGCTTGTCTTGAATAATTCAATTTTCTCTCTCCATAAGTAGGCTGGCTTTTCCTGGTAAGATGCCAACATTGAGGCTCTCAGATATCTCCATCTTTCGCAGCTGCATTCTCTTCTTCCCACTTCTCCCTGTTTTCAATTTACTGTATTCCTCCACACTGATTTTTGAAGACTGAGAAGATTTCTGAACATTTATAAAGTGCCAACAGATAGGAGGAAGGAAACTACAATATGTTGTAAACGACATGCAGAAGAATTTTGTTTCTTTGCCTCATTTCTCTTCTGGAAATTTCATGGCAAGTATGACATGCCTAATATAAATGTTACAAATGTGACTCACATTCTCTCTATTACTGTCCAGGAGCTACTGAATTAAAGGGATCACCCTACAAAAGTAATACTATGCGATAAATAGAGCATTTTAAGTATTATGTTTAAGTATTGCTGCAATATACATATATTGGTTGTGTTTTTAGTACATTACTTGTTCTCTCTGGTAGCTGCCCCTACTGTTCACGTTCTCCTGCATTCAGGGATGGCTCAGTATCCCTGTCCCCTTCCTCCTCTCAATGCCGTTGTAATGATCTCATGGCAAAGTTAAACGGCCTAGACACCATTCATTCATCCATCCCTACTTTTCATAGAAGTATATGCTGCTGCTATCTCTCTCTCTCTAGAGGGGAAAGGGAAATTGTGAGGACATTACATACCACATGTATCTCTGGGGCTCTATGTAAGACACTATTTTCTATGGAGGGGAGGAAGGAGTCAACAAGAGCTAATTGCAATGCTTCCTAGAAGATGCAGGTACTTGAGCTGATGCCCACCCTCAGAAAGGGAATCAAATCCTCCAAATATGTGAATGAAAACAGTTTTAAAGGCTATGTACACCGGGGGCAATGTTTTATTATAATTGTGATGCACTAATTTTGATCTAAAAATAATTTTTTAAATTGGTCTTTATTGAACAATATGGTGTCCTATTTTCTGTACAACATTGTCATGCTCTAGTAGCAAAAATAACTATAAAGGCTGAGCACTCGCCACCTGGACCACACAGGGAAACACATAAAACTGAGTAGTGATAACTAGAGTTGAGCGAACACCTGGATGTTCGGGTTCGAGAAGTTCTCCGCACTTCCCGGAAATGTTCGGATTCGGGATCCGAACATGACCCGAACTTCGTCCCGAACCCGAACCCCATTGAAGTCAATGGGGTCCCGAACTTTTCGGCACTAAAAAGGCTGTAAAACAGCCCAGGAAAGAGCTAGAGGGCTGCAAAAGGCAGCAACATGTAGGTAAATCCCCTGCAAACAAATGTGGATAGGGAAATGAATAAAAAAATAATAAAAAAAATAATAATTAACCAATATAAATTGGACAGAGGTCCCATAGCAGAGAATCGGGCTTCACGTCAGCAGAAAATCAGTCTCTTCATGCCATAGCAGAGAATCTGGCTTCATGTCAGCAGAGAATCAGTCTCTTCATGCCATAGCAGAGAATCTGGCTTCATGTCAGCAGAGAATCAGTCTTCATGTCATAGCAGAGAATCAGGCTTCACGTCACCCACCACTGGAACAGGCCACTGTCACATATTTAGGCCCCGGCACCCAGACAGAGGAGAGAGGTCCCGTAACAGAGATTCAGGGTTCATGTCAGCAGAGAATCAGTCTTCATGTCATATCAGAGAATCAGGCTTCACGTCACCCACCACTGGAACAGGCCACTGTCACATATTTAGGCCCAGGCAGAGGAGAGAGGTCCCATAACAGAGATTCAGGCTTCATGTCAGCAGAGAATCAGTCTTCATGTCATAGCAGAGAATCAGGCTTCACGTCACCCACCACTGGAACAGGCCACAGTCACATATTTAGGCCCAGGCACCCAGGCAGAGGAGAGAGGTCCCGTAACAGAGATTCAGGCTTCATGTCAGCAGAGAATTAGTCTTCATGTCATAGCAGAGAATCAGGCTTCACGTCACCCACCACTGGAACAGGCCACTGTCACATATTTAGGCCCAGGCACCCAGGCAGAGGAGAGAGGTCCCATAACAGAGATTCAGGCTTCATGTCAGCAGAGAATCAGTCTTCATGTTATAGCAAAGAATCAGGCTTCACGTCACCCACCACTGGAACAGGCCACTGTCACATATTTAGGCCCAGGCACTCAGGCAGAGGAGAGAGGTCCCGTAACAGAGAATCAGGCTTCATGTCAGCAGAGAATCAGTCTTCATGTCATAGCAGAGAATCAGGCTTCACGTCACCCACCACTGGAACAGGCCACTGTCACATATTTAGGCCCAGGCACCCAGGCAGAGGAGAGAGGTCCCATAACAGAGAATCTGGCTTCATGTCAGCAGAGAATCAGTCTTCATGTCATAGCAGAGAATCAGGCTTCACGTCACCCACCACTGGAACAGGCCACTGTCACATATTTAGGCCCAGGCACCCAGGCAGAGGAGAGAGGTCCCGTAACAGAGAATCTGGCTTCATGTCAGCACAGAATCAGTCTTCATGTCATAGCAGAGAATCAGGCTTCACGTCACCCACCACTGGAAGAGGCCACTGTCACACATTTAGGCCCAGGCACCCAGGCAGAGGAGAGAGGTCCCGTAACAAAGATTCAGGCTTCATGTCAGCAGAGAATCAGTCTTCATGTCATAGCAGAGAATCAGGCTTCACGTCACCCACCACTGGAACAGGCCACTGTCACATATTTAGGCCCAGGCACCCAGGCAGAGGAGAGAGGTCCCATAACAGAGATTCAGGCTTCATGTCAGCAGAGAATCAGTCTTCATGTCATAGCAGAGAATCAGGCTTCACGTCCCCCACCACTGGAACAGGCCACTGTCACATATTTAGGCCCCGGCACCCAGACAGATGAGAGAGGTCCCGTAACAGAGATTCAGGGTTCATGTCAGCAGAGAATCAGTCTTCATGTCATATCAGAGAATCAGGCTTCACGTCATCCACCACTGGAACAGGCCACTGTCACATATTTAGGCCCAGGCACCCAGGCAGAGGAGAGAGGTCCCATAACAGAGATTCAGGCTTCATGTCAGCAGAGAATCAGTCTTCATGTCATAGCAGAGAATCAGGCTTCACGTCACCCACCACTGGAACAGGCCACTGTCACATATTTAGGCCCCGGCACCCAGACAGAGGAGAGAGGTCCCGTAACAGAGATTCAGGGTTCATGTCAGCAGAGAATCAGTCTTCATGTCATATCAGAGAATCAGGCTTCACGTCATCCACCACTGGAACAGGCCACTGTCACATATTTAGGCCCAGGCACCCAGGCAGAGGAGAGAGGTCCCATAACAGAGATTCAGGCTTCATGTCAGCAGAGAATCAGTCTTCATGTCATAGCAGAGAATCAGGCTTCACGTCACCCACCACTTGAACAGGCCACTGTCACATATTTAGGCCCAGGCACCCAGGCAGAGGAGAGAGGTCCCGTAACAGAGATTCTGGCTTCTTGTCAGCAGAGAATCAGTCTTCATGTCATAGCAGAGAATCAGGCTTCACGTCACCCACCACTGGAACAGGCCACTGTCACATATTTAGGCCCAGGCACCCAGGCAGAGGAGAGAGGTCCCATAACAGAGAATCTGGCTTCATGTCAGCAGAGAATCAGTCTTCATGTCATAGCAGAGAATCAGGCTTCACGTCACCCACCACTGGAACAGGCCACTGTCACATATTTAGGCCCCGGCACCCAGGCAGAGGAGAGAGGTCCCATAACAGAGATTCAGGCTTCATGTCAGCAGAGAGTCAGTCTTCATGTCATAGCAGAGAATCAGGCTTCACGTCACCCACCACTTGAACAGGCCACTGTCACATATTTAGGCCCAGGCACCCAGGCAGAGGAGAGAGGTCCCGTAACAGAGATTCTGGCTTCTTGTCAGCAGAGAATCAGTCTTCATGTCATAGCAGAGAATCAGGCTTCACGTCACCCACGACTGGAACAGGCCACTGTCACATATTTAGGCCCAGGCATCCAGGCAGAGGAGAGAGGTCCCATAACAGAGATTCAGGCTTCATGTCAGCAGAGAATTAGTCTTCATGTCATAGCAAAGAATCAGGCTTCACGTCACCCACCACTGGAACAGGCCACTGTCACATATTTAGGCCCAGGCACCCAGGCAGAGGAGAGAGGTCCCATAACAGAGAATCTGGCTTCATGTCAGCACAGAATCAGTCTTTATGTCATAGCAGAGAATCAGGCTTCACGTCACCCACCACTGGAACAGGCCACTGTCACATATTTAGGCCCCGGCACCCAGACAGAGGAGAGAGGTCCCATAACAGAGATTCAGGCTTCATGTCAGCAGAGAATCAGTCTTCATGTCATAGCAAAGAATCAGGCTTCACGTCACCCACCACTGGAACAGGCCACTGTCACATATTTAGGCCCAGGCACCCAGGCAGAGGAGAGAGGTCCCGTAACAGAGAATCTGGCTTCATGTCAGCAGAGAATCAGTCTTCATGTCATAGCAAAGAATCAGGCTTCACGTCACCCACCACTGGAACAGGCCACTGTCACATATTTAGGCCCCGGCACCCAGACAGAGGAGAGAGGTCCCATAACAGAGATTCAGGCTTCATGTCAGCAGAGAATCAGTCTTCATGTCATAGCAAAGAATCAGGCTTCACGTCACCCACGACTGGAACAGGCCACTGTCACATATTTAGGCCCAGGCACCCAGGCAGAGGAGAGAGGTCCCATAACAGAGATTCAGGCTTCATGTCAGCAGAGAATCAGTCTTCATGTCATAGCAAAGAATCAGGCTTCACGTCACCCACCACTGGAACAGGCCACTGTCACATATTTAGGCCCAGGCACCCAGGCAGAGGAGAGAGGTCCCGTAACAGAGAATCTGGCTTCATGTCAGCACAGAATCAGTCTTCATGTCATAGCAGAGAATCAGGCTTCACGTCACCCACCACTGGAAGAGGCCACTGTCACACATTTAGGCCCAGGCACCCAGGCAGAGGAGAAAGGTCCCGTAACAAAGATTCAGGCTTCATGTCAGCAGAGAATCAGTCTTCATGTCATAGCAGAGAATCAGGCTTCACGTCACCCACCACTGGAACAGGCCACTGTCACATATTTAGGCCCAGGCACCCAGGCAGAGGAGAGAGGTCCCATAACAGAGATTCAGGCTTCATGTCAGCAGAGAATCAGACTTCATGTCATAGCAGAGAATCAGGCTTCACGTCACCCACCACTGGAACAGGCCACTGTCACATATTTAGGCCCAGGCACCCAGGCAGAGGAGAGAGGTCCCGTAACAGAGATTCAGGCTTCATGTCAGCAGAGAATCAGTCTTCATGTCATAGCAGAGAATCAGCCTTCACGTCATCCACCACTGGAACAGGCCACTGTCACATATTTAGGCCCAGGCACCCAGGCAAAGGAGAGAGGTCCCATAACAGAGATTCAGGCTTCATGTCAGCAGAGAATCAGTCTTCATGTCATAGCAGAGAATCAGGCTTCACGTCACCCACCACTTGAACAGGCCACTGTCACATATTTAGGCCCAGGCACCCAGGCAGAGGAGAGAGGTCCCGTAACAGAGATTCTGGCTTCTTGTCAGCAGAGAATCAGTCTTCATGTCATAGCAGAGAATCAGGCTTCACGTCACCCACGACTGGAACAGGCCACTGTCACATATTTAGGCCCAGGCACACAGGCAGAGGAGAGAGGTCCCATAACAGAGATTCAGGCTTCATGTCAGCAGAGAATCAGTCTTCATGTCATAGCAGAGAATCAGGCTTCACGTCACCCACCACTGGAACAGGCCACTGTCACATATTTAGGTCCAGGCACCCAGGCAGAGGAGAGAGGTCCCGTAACAGAGATTGAGGCTTAATGTCAGCAGAGAATCATTCTTCATGTCATAGCAGAGAATCAGGCTTCACGTCACCCACCACTGGAACAGGCCACTGTCACATATTTAAGCCTAGGCAGAGGAGAGAGGTCCCATAACAGAGATTCAGGCTTCATGTCAGCAGAGAATCAGTCTTCATGTCATAGCAGAGAATCAGGCTTCACGTCACCCACCACGGAACAGGCCACTGTCACATAGTTAGGCCCCGGCACCCAGGCAGAGGAGAGAGGTCCCATAACAGAGATTCAGGCTTCATGTCAGCAGAGAATCAGTCATCATGTCATAGCAGAGAATCAGGCTTCACGTCACCCACCACTGGAACAGGCCACTGTCACATATTTAGGGCCAGGCACCCAGGTAGAGGAGAGAGGTCCCGTAACAGAGATTCAGGCTTCATGTCAGCAGAGAATCAGTCTTCATGTCATAGCAGAGAATCAGGCTTCACGTCACCCACCACTGGAACAGGCCACTGTCACATATTTAGGCCCCAGGACCCAGACAGAGGAGAGAGGTCCCGTAACAGAGAATCTGGCTTCATGTCAGCAGAGAATCAGTCTTCATGTCATAGCAGAGAATCAGGCTTCACGTCACCCACCACTGGAACAGGCCACTGTCACATATTTAGGCCCCGGCACCCAGACAGAGGAGAGAGGTCCCGTAACAGAGAATCTGGCTTCATGTCAGCAAAAAATCAGTCTTAATGTCATAGCAGAGAATCAGGCTTCACGTCACCCACCACTGGAACAGGCCACTGTCACATATTTAGGCCCAGGCACCCAGGCAGAGGAGAGAGGTCCCATAACAGATATTCAGGCTTCATGTCAGCAGAGAATCAGTCTTCATGTCATAGCAGAGAATCAGGCTTCACGTCACCCACCACTGGAACAGGCCACTGTCACATATTTAGGCCCAGGCACCCAGGCAGAGGAGAGAGGTCCCATAACAGATATTCAGGCTTCATGTCAGCAGAGAATCAGTCTTCATGTCATAGCAGAGAATCAGGCTTCACGTCACCCACCACTGGAACAGGCCACTGTCACATATTTAGGCCCCGGCACCCAGACAGAGGAGAGAGGTCCCGTAACAGAGAATCTGGCTTCATGTCAGCACAGAATCAGTCTTTATGTCATAGCAGAGAATCAGGCTTCACGTCACCCACCAGTGGAACAGGCCACTGTCACATATTTAGGCCCAGGCACCCAGGCAGAGGAGAGAGGTCCCGTAACAGAGATTCAGGCTTCATGTCAGCAGAGAATCAGTCTTCATGTCATAGCAGAGAATCAGGCTTCACGTCACCCACCACTGGAACAGGCCACTGTCACATATTTAGGCCCAGGCACCCAGGCAGAGGAGAGAGGTCGCGTAACAGAGAATCTGGCTTCATGTCAGCACAGAATCAGTCTTCATGTCATAGCAGAGAATCAGGCTTCACGTCACCCACCACTGGAACAGGCCACTGTCACACATTTAGGCCCCGGCACCCAGACAGAGGAGAGGTTCATTCAACTTTGGGTTGCCCCGCAATATAATGGTAAAATGAAAATAAAAATAGGATTGAATGAGGTAGTGCCCTGGAGTACAATAATATGTTGTTAAGGGGAGGTAATTAATGTCTAATCTGCACAAGGGATGGACAGGTCCTGTGGGATCCATGCCTGGTTCATTTTTATGAAAGTCAGCTTGTCCACATTGGCTGTAGACAGGAGGCTGCGTTTGTCTGTAATGACGCCCCCTGCCGTGCTGAATACACGTTCAGACAAAACGCTGGCCGCCGGGCAGGCCAGCACCTCCAAGGCATAAAAGGCTAGCTCTGGCCACGTGGACAATTTGGAGACCCAGAAGTTGAATGGGCCGAACCATCAGTCAGTACGTGGAGGGGTGTGCACAGGTACTGTTCCACCATGTTAGTGAAATGTTGCCTCCTGCTAACACGTTCCGTATCAGGTGGTGGTGCAGTTAGCTGTGGCGTGGTGACAAAACTTTTCCACATCTCTGCCATGCTAACCCTGCCCTCAGAGGAGCTGGCCGTGACACAGCTGCGTTGGCGACCTCTTGCTCCTCCTCTGCCTTCGCCTTGGGCTTCCACTGGTTCCCCTGTGACATTTGGGAATGCTCTCAGTAGCGCGTCTACCAACGTGCGCTTGTACTCGCGCATCTTTCTATCACGCTCCAGTGTAGGAAGTAAGGTGGGCACATTGTCTTTGTACCGGGGATCCA
The DNA here is from genome assembly GCF_905171765.1 of Bufo bufo. Taxonomy (NCBI): domain Eukaryota; kingdom Metazoa; phylum Chordata; class Amphibia; order Anura; family Bufonidae; genus Bufo; species Bufo bufo. The sequence goes on along the minus strand of NC_053389.1, from coordinate 624,858,808 downwards.
GCAGGGTGGCAACCCAGTAGTCCGCACACGTTAAAATGTGGGCAACTCTGCTGTCGTTGCGCAGGCACTGCAGCATGTAGTCGCTCATGTGTGCCAGGCTGCCCAGAGGTAAGGACAAGCTGTCCTCTGTGGGAGGCGTATCGTCATCGTCCTGTGTTTCCCCCCAGCCACGCACCAGTGATGGGCCCGAGTTGCTTTGGGTGCCACCCCG